>NC_057794.1:259099163-259107333 GCF_018294505.1 Triticum aestivum
AGCGAGGGCGCTCGGGCTGGCTTGGCCAATTGCCAGCTGAGCCGCGGGGGTGCGTCTGGCTTGGCGCGGCTGGCTGGCTAGGCCGGGGGTTTCGATCCAGGCAGGTGCATGTGCGTTTTTTACAGAAAACTTTCCGAGGCCAAAACAAATCCAAACAAAATCCCAAAAATACCATGATAATTTCTAAAATTATCTCTGAATATCTACAACACAGTAAACATTTAATCAAGCATAGAAGAATTTGAAAATATTTTCCTAATGCATTTAGTGCACTTTTTGCAAATCAAATAAATACCAAATAAACTATAGAAACTCCAACTAATATTCCAAATGAAATTTCCTACTCTTTTATATTTGAGAAAGTCATTTTATCCCCTCTCTTTATTTTATAGAAAGGGTCGTGAAACTCCAAATGGAAAACTTTTTTTTTCAAAAGTGGTCCTCATCACTCCCCACTCTATTTCATATATTTTGAAGAAATCCTAATATCTTCTCTCATGAAAATCCTTGAGTGGCACAAAATTTCTGACTTGAAATATTCTCAAATGGAATTCAAATCTTCTCAACCCCCTTTTCATTTCTTCAAATGGAAGAAGTCATATTATCTTCACTCTAGGGTCTTGTGATGCGATGACTTTGAATTCATGGAGATCAAGAAAAATGCAAGATGAAAGTTTTGGGAAAGTCCTTTTATTCCCTCTCATTCAACTTTCAAAAAAAAAATTCTATTTCCACTCAATTTCACACCATCAATCACACAACAAACAAACAATCACAATTATTTATTTAATATAACATTCCAAAATTTAGAATTTTGGGATGTTACAAGGGCACATTCTCCATCTTATTTTATACCATCTCACCAATATTATGCAGCTCCGAGAAGATCAACATTTGAGCAATCACATGTTAAAGACCCGTTTCAATCATAAGGAATCAGTCCGGAGCTCAAGGAAGAAGAAAGAGGTGGTCAAGCAAGGTTACCGTGTTAAAAGAGATGGTCATAAGAGTGCTACTTCAGATTTGGTCTCAAATGAAAAAGACCCAATTCAAGTGTTGACATTGGTTACTACAGGCAATGAGATGAAACAATCAATTATTAAGAGTCAAAGTGCCAAATCTGAAGAAAATAAGTTGAGAGTGCACAAGGACAAAAAGGAATTGCCATTGGTCAAAACAGAATCACAACCGAGATGCTCAATCGGCTTATCATATTGGCAAAAGAAGGAATTACAAAATCTTAGTGCACAAGAGCTGAGAAGGAAGAACATGGCATGGGTTCCCAAGAGGATCAATCAAAACAAAAATGATGTGCATGCTTCTATTGCAACAAGTACAATAAAAGTGAAGAAAGAGGAGGATGGAAGCAACAAACAATTAAGCTGAAGGTGTGCATCAAAACATCAAAATCTTTGGTTAGCACATCATCCATTTTCTTCAACCATGCCATTGATGCCTTTGCCATGGAATTCATCCCTAGGTATGATCAATTACCCTCCATGGATTTATTTTGATCCATGGATGCCACATAATTTTATATATCATGAGAGGGTATTACCATATCACTATACATTTGGTTAGTTACATTTTTGTTGCTAATACAAAGGGGCCGAAATGTTTTATTGCTATTTCATGTGTTTATTCTGGATATACATAGTGGGTGAATTCTACATGGACCTCATGGTAATGGCTGATATTTATCTATCGCCCTAAGAATATGTCAAAGCATGACCGGTGTAGTATCCTAACATCGTCCTTAGTTCAATTGGAGACCGAAACAAGGTACATGTTCATTGATATTACCTTTGTCTTTCTAGTACTATGGAGAATATTTTTTTGGTTAAATTCATAAAAATGGCCAAGGTGTTGGTGTTGTTTATATATCTCCTTATGGTGCTATTTTGTGAAGCCTCATGTCGCTTAAAATATTTTTTGCAGAATAATCAAAGCTGAATATGCAATGTTATTCGGTTTGGAGCTTTTTGTTGCCATAGGTGCTATACACATTGAGGCTTTTGGTGATTTGTTATGATAAGTGCAACAAATATCCAAGGGTTAATAATGTTTTGACAAATCACTTATAATTTATTTTGAGGTATGTCTAGATGTAAAATTTACCTTGGGTTGCTTTAATACTGCTCATATATCTGGACATGACAATTGAAGAGCAAATGAGTTGGCACAGCAAGCATCCGGCTACTATGTTGGTCATGTTGTATTGCATATATCTATCAATAGCCGATGCTTATTCTTGCCAACGTAGGTAAGGCCGAATTGGAGCCAATGCTTCGGCCACTAATGAAATTTTTATTCAGCCGGAAGTAAGGACTGGAGAAATTTTATTGTTGATTATCTATAAAATCCTAGCAAAAGGGTGAACAGTATGGTTTGGAGGACGATCTTGAGATACATATCTATGGAACTTTATCATCAGATTGTTAATGAAGTTGAGAATGTTTCACCCAAGTTTGCATCAAGGATTCAAACAAATAATGGCTGATATATAAATATCGCCCTAAGCAAAGACATGGCCGATACATAATTATCGCCCTAAGAATATAAATGGCCAATGGAGTATTGACATTGTCCTTAGAACCAGCATGGAAGAAGTTACTTTTCGGCACACTAGCTTTGCCAAAAAAATGGGGCATGTGTTGATGCTCAAAAGTGGCACAATCATAGAGAGTAACTTTAAGTTAAATCAAGACTAATTCAAACTTATGATTGGAGGTCACCTCCGGATGGCTCTCTTTAAGAAGATCAAGATGGATATGAACATGGTCTAAACAGGAGCTCTTATGCAATAGTTATGACAAGTTCAGAGGTGCTCATGTTGACACCAGATAAAATAATGGCATGAAACTCAGTTAAGATGCTCTCTGATGGAAAACATTTCAATGCGAAAGTTGTTCGTCTCGTCGAAATGGTCGATTTTGATATAAAAGTTGTCCAAATCCGAATTTGTATGCAAAAGTTAGAGCCATCGGAATGCAGCCCTGCCAGGAGGCAAAATATGGCACGCCCCACCAGACACGTGTGTGATGGGTAGCGCCACCAATCGGCTGTTTTGCATGAGAGATTCGGCCCTCAAGATTTATTTAAATCAAAAAACATTCAACAGGAAAGTTGTTCGCCTCGTCGAAACGGTCAAGATTGCTTTTGATCTCATCTTCATCCGATGTCATTTGTGGCTTGTGGGACCTAAAAACTGAACTGATGTTCCAGACTTACCTAAATCCGAGTTCGGTTAATTTTGGAAATATTCGGATGTGATTTGAACATGATTTGGAGTCATTTTCTAGTATGGCAACTCCATCCGCCTCTTATATACCTAAGGGGTGACGACCGATTGAACAACACACAATCGATCAATTCATCTACCACTTTTTATCTTTACTTTTATCTCTTTCCCTCGTTCTTCTTCTTCCTCGTTCTTCGTTCGTTCTTCTTGTTGTAGGGCGGTGAACCTCGAGGCCCTAGGGGCGATCAAGTCGACCTAGGGCAGCCCATAGCCACCGCGCGCCCTGACGGGGTCCCTCCCGGCAGTGTGAGGTTTCCGGTCCTCAAAAGCATCCGCCGGATTGCTTGCATACCGCGCTTCCGGCCGGGTCTCCTTCGACATGAGCTGCGGTGCATCGCCCCCGGCGTCGAGGGTACACGGTGTCGTGTTTGTGTGCGAACACCTGCTATCAAATCAATAGACTTTTAAACTTGCAACAGACCTTGAACTGCCTATATACCAACCCTGCCTCTTGTCCTCCTGCTATATCCCAATATCGCGCCTTGTCCTCAACAAGCATGGCACATGCAACACACTCCACGGCAACAACGCAATAACGTACTTATGTGAGCTTTTCATCTGGATTTCTTATTTTTTTAAACATAGGATGATCTTTAATGTATTGATTGATTTTCTTTATGAATAATTTTATTAGCTAATTCATTGTGGTCTGTTGCATTCAATCGAATCTAAGCACTAATTTGCATTTGTTCAGTTAAGACTTGAGAGAGGAGCTAAATTGACTTGGCAGTTGGCAGTGATATTGGAATTGTAGACTATAGTGTTAAATTATATTTTTCTCCTTATTTTCAAAATTCCACTAAACTATTCGAGGTTGCTTCTAGAAAGAAAAATTGTAGTTCATCATGGTCATCTGAACTTTCATATCATATATTATTATATGATACAAAAAATTTACAGCTTCGCATACCGATGGAAAAAAATCCTAGCTTCGCCACTGCATTATACTCCAACACTTCTCCTCATGTTTATGCTCCTCCCGCGGCAGAAAAAAACATACAAAAATGCTCCTTTGGAGCTATGGCATGGACACTGGAAGCGGGGATATAACACCTGGATAATCAAGCTATAGTAAACCCCGATTAATGATGCCATGTCATCATAATTAAAATTTTGCTAAGCCTCACTTATTTCAAACTTAGTTCAAATACAAATTCAAATAACAAGTCAAATTATAGTTTCATAAAATAGTGAATTAAAAATGTTTAAAAGGTTAAAAATATCCACTAACTAATTAACAAACAACATCGAACATCTAATAAAATATATAATTACCCTATAACGACCAAAACAGTAGAAGAACAGCCCAAAATTTAAATCATTTCTGTTTAAACAAAATTCAAATGGATTCAAATAATCCACAAGCTTTTGAGGCAGTGTCTAAATTTGCAATATAAATATTGGACCAAGTTTTATATTTAGAAAACTATTCTGCTTTTAAAATAAGTGCAAACAGAACAACTTAAAAGAAAACAGAAGTTAATAAAAAAGAAATGAAAAGGCCCCGGAGCACTGGGCCTAGTGCATAGTACGGCCCGACCTAGCACCACAGGCCGTCCCCTTCCTGCCGCTCCCACGGGCTCGCTGGCCGCCGGGCGCCCGTCCATGTCATGGATCCGCCGTGTGGCGGCCATCCGCCCCCTCCCCCCCGCGACTACAAGGCCGTCCCCAACCCCCTTGGCTAACCCTAGTCCCACTCGATGCCTCCATTCCCCCCACCTCGCATTGCTCTCTTTTCCCCACCATCCCGAGCGTCTTCGTCGTCGTTCGTCGGACTCCACCGCGGCGACCATCGACCCGCACCCAACGGCCGTGTCCAGAAGCTCCGCCAGCGTCTGCTTCGTCTACCTGGACCATTATGTAACACCCACAATGCGGCTATATCTCCCATATGTCGGGGCACGACTTAGAGCCATAGCCGCATGGTAGGCTTGTCGCAAGAGGGGTAATCTTCACACATCCCATGTACTGAATAAGAAAGGGATAAAGAGTTGGCTTGCAATCGCCACTTCACACAATACATAAATAGTTCATACATCATCCAGAATACAAGCAAAGGTCCGACTACGGAACCAAAATAAAAGAAGACAACCCCAAATGCTAGATCCCCGATCGTCCCAACTGGGCTCCACTACTGATCATCAGGAAAAGAAACATAATAACGGTCCGAATCCTCGTCGAACACCCACTTGAGTTCGGTAGCATCGCCTGCACTGGTATCCTCGGCACCTGCAACTGTTTGGAAGTATCCATGAGTCATCAGGACTCAGCAATCTCACACCCGCGAGATCAAGACTATTTAAGCTTATGGGTAGGAGAAGGTAGTGAGGTGGAGCTGCAACAAGCACTAGCATATATGGTGTCTAACGTACGCAAAAGAGAGCGAGAAGAGAAGCAACGCAACGGTCGAGAAGCTAGAAGTGATCAAGAAGTGATCCTGAAACTACTTACGTTCAAGCATAACACAAGACCGTGTTCACTTCCCGGACTCCGCCGAAAAGAGACCATCACGTCTACACACGTGGTTGATTCATTTTAGTTAAGTGTCAAGTTCTCTACAACCGGATATTAACAAATTCCCATATGCCACATAACCGTGGGCACGGCTCTCGAAAGTTTATACCCTGTAGGGGTGTCCCAACTTAGCCCATCACAAGCTCTCACGGTCAACGAAGGGTATTCCTTTTCCTGGGAAGACCCGACCAGTCTCGGAATCCCGGTTACAAGACATCTCGACAATGGTAAAACAAGACCAGCAAAGCCGCCCGATGTGCCGACAAATCCCGATAGGAGTCGCACGTATCTCGTTCTCAGGGCACACCGGATAGGTCAAGCTACGAGTAAAACCAACCCTCAAGTTGCCCCGAGGTGGCCCCGCAGGCTGCCCGTTTCGGACCAACACTCAGAGGAGCACTGGCCCGGGGGGTTTAAAATAAAGATGACCCTTGAGTTTGCAGAACCCAAGGGAAAGGTATATGGTGGTAGGTAGGCAAATGGTAAAACCAAAGTTGGGCCTTGCTGGAGGAGTTTTATTCAAAGCGAACTGTCAAGGGGTTCCCATAACACCCAACCGCGTAAGGAACACAAAAATCAAGGAACATAACACTGGTATGACGGAAACTAGGGCGGCAAGAGTGGAACAAAACACCAGGCATAAGGCCGAGCCTTCCATACTTTACCAAGTATATAGATGCATTAAAATAAATAAGATATAATAATGATATCCCAACAATATCCATGTTCCAACATGGAACAAGCTTCATCTTCACCTGCAACTAGAACGCTACAAGAGGGGCTGAGCAAAAGCGGTAACATAGCCAAACAATGGTTTGCTAGGAAAGGTGGGTTACGTTTGACATGGCAATATGGGAGGCATGATATATCAAGTGGTAGGTAGCGCGTTATAGCGATAGAATGAACAACTAGCAAGCAAAGAATATGGAAATGATGTACACGAGAATATGGAATATGGGCTGAAAAACTTAGCATGCAACAAGAAACTAAGCTACTGCACTCCAACATAACAACAAAGCATATGGAAATGATGTACACGAGATGCTTGACAAAACATGAATAATGAGCTACGGCAAAAACACACTAGAACAGGTTCAAACAAGAATGGTAAAAGTGCAAAAGATATCAGCATCACAGACTTAGAGAAAAAAACTAACATGGCAAAATAACATCAGGAAGCAATGTTTAGAGCAAGAAAACAACATGCTACAGGAACATATCATAGCAAACTAAGGCATGGCACGATTATACTAAATGCATAGAACAAAAGTCCCTTACTGAACATGAGCCAAAAAGGCACATAAGATATGATGGCACCCATGTAAACATAGCAAGTTTTATTAACAGTTTCAGACTTTGCGAGCTCATGCCACTCACCACAAAGCATTGCATGACAATACAAGCATACCAACAGCAATATGACATGTTCATGAAGCTAACTATATCAAGGGAAAGTTCATAGCATGCATGGATCACTAGCAACAACCATGGCAAAATTGATTAACATGTTAACATTCTGCCAGGAACATTTTATAGCAACAGTAGAGCAAGAACAAGATATGCTAGACAACTACATAATTGCCAACAGGGGCATGGATGGATAGAGCATAACCACATGTTCAAAACATCCTTATTGAAGTATCTCAAAACAAGCATGGATATCACTGTAGCATCAAGTTTACATGGCATCAAAATAACAGCAGGAAAAGACTTGGCAAAAACCTAAGTCCCTGGAAACAACAACATTGCAAAGGCTACTTTGCATGCTTGTGCTAGTCACCAAACAGATCACAAAAAATACAAGACAAGCACCTCTGTAAAGATGGCATGATGTAGTTCAAAAAACATGTAGACCTCATGCTCATATGGTGCACACATCAAATGCAACTAAAATGACAAATCACCATGATCTGATAAGTACCAGCTCCTAACATTTTATAGCACTCTTGCATCAATGAAAATGGCATCACAAACAATAATAACATGCATGGAAATGCTTTTATCATGAAGATCTCAACGAGACGAACAAATCGATATATCATATGCAAGATTTTGAGCACCGAGCACCGACATACGACATGACAAAGGGGGCATAAAAACATTAGGGAATCGGGAGTGGAATTCTCACCCTCCCAGATCTAGGGTTTGACCCGGCACATGGATCGAGGTTCATCGGGGAGGCGGATGGAGTGGTGAGGGACAGCGCCATCGACGGGGAGGGACTCGCCGGAGCTGTGGATCTGGCCGAAGGCGTGGCCGGGGAGGTGCGTGCTCGCCGGCGGAGGGCGGCGGCCTTCAGCAGCGCGGTTAGCAGCGGTGGTGCGGCGTGCGGGGTCGGAGGCGAGTGCGGGCGGT
>NC_057794.1:259414608-259416058 GCF_018294505.1 Triticum aestivum
CAAGCCGGGGCTATAGCAGGCACATTGACGATGAACCAGCCGTGTCAAGCAGTGCACGACGCCATAACTCGCCGCGAGGACATAACCCGGTAGGGGGAGGTGCCAATGCATAGGATGTGGTGGATCATGGTCGCGCACGTCGGGAGGCCGAGTTAGCAGCTCTGCACGGAGTCCGTCAACCTACTCCGGTTCACCCCACCACTTCAGTCAAACCAGGGGTGGTATTCAGTTCCTTAGGGGTGTCGTGCCTCACCCCCGCTTTGCGTAATGTGAGACTGCCCAAGGATTTCAAAGGACCTCGTAAAGTACCCAATTACACCGCCGATCTACAACCAGAGGCGTGGGTTGAGAGCTACGAGATAGCAATGGAGATGTTGGATGTGGATGAAGCGGTATGTGCTAAATACTTCACCATGATGTTAGAAGGAACAACTCGTACTTGGTTGAAGAGCTTACCAACTAACTCTGTCGGATCATGGGCCGAATTGAAGCACCGGTTTATCCAAAACTTCAAAGATACTTGTAAGCAGCCCATGTCAACTGTGGATCTGGCCGCTTGTGTCCAAGAGGAGGGGGAGTCCACAACCCATTGGGTAAAGTGGGTCTCATCAATTTTGCATTCATCGGATCGTATCAATGCAGATACCGCAGTGCTAACATTGGAGGGCAACTGCCGTTGTTTGCCGCTCAAACAGAAGTTAGGAAGGCTCAAACGTCACTGCAATGATATGTCGACGCTCATGGCCGCTTTGGTTAAATACGCCGATTCAGATACTACCAAAGACCCCGACTCAGAGGAGGACAAACCGGGGAAAGGGAAGAAGAATGGCAACGCCAAGGGGCAGCAACATAATCCGGCAGGCCATGGTAAACGCAAGGCTGATAACAGTTTGGACTTTGTTGCTAACACCAACGCTCAGGAGAATGGTCAGCGCCGTAAGGGTAAGCAGCCTCAGAGAGGCGACGGTTCAGGCCCCAATTTGGAGCGCCTGTTAAATCAACCCTGTCCAAAGCATGGATCCAAGGAGAAGCCAGCATCACATCTTTGGAAGGATTGTTATATCATGCAAGATTTCAAGAGCTCCAATATGTTTCAGTATGACAATGGCCCGCCCGGCGGTTCAGGAGGTGGTTTCCACGGGCCGGGTTACGGAGGTGGCAGTTTCGGTTCAGGATTTCAGGGTAATCAAACCGGATACAACAATCAAGGGAATCAGGGCAACTAGGGAGGTTACAACCATCAGGGGTGCCAGCAGCAACAATAGTCGGATTATCAGAGCAATCCTAAGCAGTTAAATAGTGGGCAGTACCATGTCTTCACCACTATTTTGTGTAAGCGTGATCAGAAGCTTCACAAGAGGGTAGTAAATTCTGTTGAACCGGCGGTGCCTCAGTATTTGCGCTGGTCTGAGCAACCCATTTTGTGGAGTAGAGAGGATCACCCCCCCCC
>NC_057794.1:259416329-259450732 GCF_018294505.1 Triticum aestivum
CCCCCCCCCCCGGTTGACAATCTGGGTCACTTGGCTTTAGTGGTGGCCCCTCAAGTTGGGGGATACAAGTTCACTAAGGTACTCATGGACGGGGGAAGCAGTATCAACATTTTATATTATGATACCTTCCGCCGTATGGGGTTGACAGATAAGAATCTTAAACCATCAAATACCGTTTTCACGGTGTGGTGCCTGGTAAGTCTGCATATTCAGTGGGCAAGATAGCCTTAGAGGTGGCTTTTGGAGATGATCACAATTCAAGATCAGAAACATTGACCTTTGAGATGGTGAAAATCAAAAGTCCGTATCACGCTTTGTTTGGGCGGCCGGCTTACGCTAAGTTCATGGCAAGGCTGTGTTACGTTTATCTGCAGCTTAAAATGCCAGGTTATAAGGGAACCATCACAGTACATGGGAGCAGGAAGATCGCTTTGGAATGTGAGGAAGGTGACGTGGCTTATGCTGAGTCGGTTTGTGCCACGGAGGAGCTGAAGCTTTATAAAGACCAAGTTGATCCGGCAGACATGACTTCTTTGAAAAAGCCAACTACGGAACACGATCCGGCGTTGAAGTTTAAATCGGCCACAGATACTAAGATGGTTGATTTTGTTCCTGGCGATTCATCCAAACAGTTCAGTATCAGTGCTAACCTGGATCCCAAATAGGAAAGCACACTCATCGAGTTCATCCGTGAGAACCGGGACATCTTTGCATGGAAACCTTCTGACATGCTAGGTGTACCGAGGGAACTCACTGAGCACACACTTAACATTGATCCTAAGTTTAAACCGGTCTGGCAGTTTCTCCGCCGCTTCAATGAAGAAAGGCGTAAGGCTATTAGTGAAGAGGTAGCTCGGTTGTAGGTCGCAGGGTTTATCGTGGAGGTCTTTCATCCAGAGTGGTTGGCTAATCCGGTGTTGGTTCTTAAGAAAAACGGCACTTGGCGTATGTGTGTAGATTACACAGACTTGAACAAAGCTTGCCCTACAGACCCCTTTTCCCTCCCTCGTATTGATCAGATCATTGATGCTACGACGGGTTGTGACCGTTTGTGTTTTCTGGATGCTTACTCTGGTTATCATCAGATCAAAATGGCAGTTAAGGACCAAGAGAAGACAACTTTCATCACTCCCTTTGGAGCCTTCTGCTATGTCTCCATGCCCTTTGGGCTTAAGAGTGCCCAGGCGACTTATCAATGATGTGTTCATAATTGTCTTCATAAGCAAATTGGGCGTAATGTTCATGCATATGTGGATGATATTGTGATAAAATCCAGAAAGGAGGAAACATTGATAGATGATTTGAGGGAAACCTTTGACAACCTCCGGGTTTACTAGATGATGCTCAATCCGGAAAAGTGTGTCTTTGGTGTCCCGACAGGCAAACTCTTGGGGTTTCTGGCATCGAACAGAGGTATTGAGGCTAATCCGAAAAAAATCTCAGCAATCACATCTTTGGCTAAACCGACGTGTATCAATGATGTTCAACGTTTGGCCGGCCGGATTATGGCTTTGAGCCGGTTTATCAGTCGTCTTGGGGAGAAGGCTATTCCTTTATATCAGATGCTGAAGAAAACAGATGATTTTTTCTAGAGCGAGGCGGCTGATAAAGCGTTTGAGGATCTGAAGAGGCAGCTAGTTGAACCACCTGTGCTTGCAGCCCCGATAGATAAAGAGCCGTTGTTGCTATATGTGGCTGCTAATGCTCGAGTTGTTAGCGTGGCTATTGTGGTGGAGCGCAAGGAAGTTGGAAAGGAGTATCCGGTTCAACGGCCGGTTTATTATATCAGTGAGGTGCTCATTGAATCAAAGCAGAGGTATCCACATTGGCAGAAGCTGGTATATGGATGTTTATGGCAAGCCGGAAGCTTAAACATTATTTTCAGGGCCATCCTATCACAGTGGTCAGCTCAGCCCCTCTGGGAGATATTATTCAAAATGGAGAAGCAACTGGCCGCATTGCCAAGTGGGCTATTGAGCTTGGACCTCACGGGCTCAAATATATACTTCGCACAGCGATCAAATCCCAAGCACTCATGGACTTCATCAATGATTGGACAGAGTTGCAGGCACTAGAGGAAAAGCCAGATAATACGTACTGGACTATTCACTTTGATGGATCCAGACAGTTGGAGGGCTCAGGGGCTGGAGTCATACTAACTTCCCCGAGAGGTGACAAGTTTTGTTAAAGGGGGAGATGAAGGAATTTTAACTTTCCACACAGTATTATAACTGATAATGGTACTAATCTGTCAAAGGGAGAGATGGAGGAATTTTGCCAACATGAGCACATCCGGCTTGATATAGCATCAGTAGCTCACCCCCAGTCTAATGGTCAAGCGGAGAGGGCAAATCAAGAAATTTTACAAGGTATCAAACCCAGGCTTATGGTTCCTTTGAAGCGGACACCGGGTTGTTGGGTTGAGGAGTTACCTTCTGTATTATGGAGCATCAACACCACACCCAATAGGTCTACGGGTTACACACCTTTCTTCATGGTTTATGGAGCGGAGGCAGTTCTTCCTAGTGACATCCGTCATGACTCGCCCCGTGTGACAGCTTACGTTGAAGCTGATAATGAGAAGGCACGTCAGGATTCCCTGGACCTGTTAGATGAAGAGCGTGATCTTGCAGCAGCACGTTCGACGATTTATCAACAAGATCTCCGACGTTATCACAGCCGCCGGATTAAGACCAGAACCTTTAAAGAAGGCGATTTGGTGCTCCGGCTCATCCAGGATCATATTGATATGCACAAGTTATCCCCAACTTGGGAAGGACCCTTTGTGGTCAGCAAGAATATGCACAACGGGTCATACTACCTCATTAATGTTCGAGAGCACAAAGACTCACGTAAATCGGAGGAGGAGACCAAGCGGCCGTGGAATATAGCTCTTCTTTGGCCTTACTATACTTGAGCCAGAGGCTTTTCATAGGTACATATTTATGACAATGTATATATATAAACCGGAGCCTCGAATAAAGCGGGGTCTCTGTTCTTTTTACATCATGTGTGTGCTTACAAGGGTTTCTGCTAACAAAGCAAAATTTTGTTAAACCGGCCTCTGCAGCCGCACAAAGTCACTAGGGGGCTTGGTCATATCTGAACCATAGCTACACCTTTTGATTGGTTTAACAACCGGAAAGGAAGTTCACTAGGGGGCTGTCGGCGTTCTGGGAACGGGGGTCCCCAGACTTGCCTGCCTGCGGCGTGGCTCAAAGGGGGGCCCAGCGCGGCCCATTTTCACCAACACAAACCCAAGACCCTCGCGAGGGGCCAAGCCTCGCGGGGCGGACGACGCGGAGCTTCCTCAGGAATGGCCTCGTCAGACTGGCTCACGAGGAGGCGGAGAGATCAAGGCGGGGTACCTCACGAAGTGCCCGTGACGCAAGCCCTGACGACCGAGGGCGCCAGGCGGGTGCCAGCCCGCGCAGTGTCCTCCTTTCCTCTTTGGTGCAAAGGGGGCAAGCGCAGCCGCGGAGTACCGAGCCATCAGGCAAAGGTTGCCATTTCAGTGCAACGAGACCAAGACCAGGAGGACTATGAGACGGAGGTCACCGTGGAGCCCAAGACGGCGTCATCACCAGAGCTTTGTGCAGGCGAAGACTACTTTTGTCAGGATAACTGATACTAGTTGTCCCCCTTCAAATTAGCCCACCATTGTTGGCTCCCTTCCCGCTTAATATTTGGGAAGAGGACCAGGGCCTCTATAAATAGGACCAGCCACCCACAGAGCAAGGGGGGTTCGAAGAGGTTCGAAGAGGTTCGGAGAGGTTCAAAGAAGAAGAGAAAGAGAGAGAAAGGCGACTGAACTCCTCCCAGCAGTTCATCGCCCAGCCAAGAACAGACCCTCGCGAGGCTGTTCTTCCTTGTATCATTCATCACCATTAGCCCAAGAGGCAATCCACCACACCACACACTGGAGTAGGGTATTACACCACAACGGTGGCCCGAACCAGTATAAACCCTGTGTCTCTTGTGTTGTGCTTTCCTTAGTTTAGATCCTAGCAAGGCGGAGGAGTGTAGGTAGGTAGGAGGCAAAATCTCCGCGCGCACCCCAGTGTTCGAACCTCAAGGGTCCGCAGGAACCCGGAATCCGACATTTGGCGCGCCAGGTAGGGGTGCACCGGGATTCGTCTTCCACCACCCCGTTCTCCACCGACCATCACGCCCATGTCTGACGCTCGTCGGGCCCGCGCCGAGCGCCGGGCCGCACTCGCTTCCCGCGTCGCCCAAACGGCCCCTGTCAGCGAGCATCCTCGCCGTTCCCCGTCACCTGCCGTCAACGCCGCCACCGGCCCGGCGGGGGACGAGCAGCAAGCATCGTCCCAGCATCCGTCCGTGCGGCAAGACGGCCGCACCGCAACTCTCTCGCTCGCCCCAGCTGGTTCTTCATCCCGCGCGCTCCGCGCGCCCATGGAGGCTCGGGCTGCACTCATCGCAGCAAATGAGCTCCTGCACTACCGTCCCGTCGACGACGTCTACGAAGAATGGCTCGACCGCGTCACCGAGCTCGTCCGCGCCGCAGGGGGCTCTCCTACGCCGTCCGTTCCGCTGCACCGCACCCCGCCCCGCGCGGGCGATGAAGCTCCGGAGGTGCCCCGGCCGCCTCCTCCTCAGGACGGCGCCATGGCTCCAAGGCGCGTGGCCCCTGGGCGGAACCCGCTCTGTCAGGCGCCAGCACGGCAAGAGCAGAGCTGTCAAGAAGTCCCTCACCCGCAAGAAGCTGCCCGGGCGCTCCCTGCTCCAGCACGTCGCGACCATGCTCCTGCTCCCACGCGTCAAGACCCCGCGCTGATCCCAGCTGCAGCGCGTGGGGACATGCAAGACCAAGCTCCCCGTCATCCAAGGCCTCCTGTGGCCACAGCAGGCTGCCGCGCCTTCACCGCCGAGCTACGCAGCGTCGCGTGGCCCGGCAAGTTCAAGCCAGACTTGCCTCCTCGCTACGACGGCACGGCTGACCCTGCGGAGTTCCTCCAGCTCTACGAGCTGGGCATCGAAGCTGCCAACGGAGACGAGAAGGTCATGGCGAACTAGTTCCCCATGGCGCTCAAGGACGGGGACCGCACCTGGCTCCTGAACCTGGCTCCAGGCACATTCTCCTCCTGGGACGAGATGCGCACCCGCTTCATCGCCAACTTCCAGGGCACTCGCGACCGGCCACCCATCATGAGCGACATGCGCCGCATCAAGCAACAGCCCGGGGAGACCCTGCAGAAGTACATCCAGCGCTTCAACAACGCGCGCCTCAAGATTCCCAAGGTGACTGAGGAGGCCATCATCTCGGCCTTCTCCGACGGCGTGCGCGACGTCAAGATGAAGGAGGAGCTGGCGATGCATGAAGACATGTGCACTTCCTTGGAGCTATTCAACCTGGCAACCAAGTGCGCCAGGGCCGAGGAAGGGCGTCTCTCCCTCCTCGAGCTGCCTGCCGCAGACCCAGAAGAGAAGAAGCCCAAGGCCAAGGATGTGAAGCGCAAGGGGGCTGCCGTGCTCGCGGCAGAACCAGACACCAAGCGAGGCAGAGATCAGCCTGAACCTTCCAAGGGTAGCCGGTACTGTGTGTAGCACGACCTCCACACCCACAACACCAACGAATGTCAAGAGCTCCGAGCCGTGCGACAAGGAAGGATCGGTCGTCGCCCCGACCGCAGTGACCGGGGCTACGGTCGAGGAGGAGGAAGGAACGCAGGACACTGGGAAGACCGTGGCCCGTGCCAAGGGTGGCGCGATCAACCTCGCGAGGATCGCTGGCAAGACCCGCCTCGCGAGGGAGGCTGGAGAGATCAGCCTCGCGAGGATCGCCTGCAAGTGAAGGCAGGCCTCCCACCGTTGCCGCCGCAGCCAAGGAGAAACGAGGACCGCCACCAGGACGAGGGGGCTGGGGGCTTCCAAGAGCCGCGCGCGATCGCCTGCATCCTGGGCGGGGCACAAGCCCCAGCCTGTCAGCGCATCTTCAAGCAGTTCGCCCGCGAAGTTAATGCAGTCCTCCCCAGGCTCGAAGCCACGCGCCCTCTCAGGTGGTCGGCGTGCACCATCACGTTCAGCTCAGCAGATCAGCTCAAGTGTGCGGCTACAGCCGGAGTTCTCCCGATACTTTGCTCCCCGATTGTCAGCAACGTGGTGGTCACCAATACCCTCATCGATGGCGGGGCGGGGCTCAACGTCCTATCCGTGGAGACATTCAACAACCTCCAAGTGCCCTACAGCCAGCTTCAGCCAACCAAGCCTTTCTCCGGTATCATCGACGGCTCCACGGTCCCGATTGGGCAGGTCCGCCTCCCTGTCACCTTCGGGGCACGCGACAACTATCACACCAAGCTCATCGACTTCGACGTCGCTCACATTCGCCTGCCGTACAACGCCATCCTTGGGTACCCAGCGCTGGCCAAGTTCATGGCCGTAACTCACCACGGCTACAACGTCCTCAAGATGCCAGGAAGCGGCGGAGTCATCACGGTGCCCTGTGAAAAGAAGGACGCGGTGTGTTCCCTAGAACGAGCCTTTCAGGCCGCGTCACTGGAAGACCCGGATCGTGGAAGCAGGAGGCCTCCCGAGACCACCCCTAAGAAGAAGAAGACATCGTCCGGCCCGACCACTCAGGAGGCAGGCCCCTCTGGGCCCGCGCCTGCCCAGGGGGAACCTCCTTCCATCGCATAGGAAAGCGCGCCCGGCGCCCTCCTCAGGCAGGGCTCGAGGGCTCTCCCCTGGAGGGCCACCGACCTAGCTAGGGTCACGAGGGAGGCGCTTGGGCACCACATGGAGGCATGTTTCGAAGCATGTTTCCCTCAAGAAGGAGCAAGGCAAGGAGATCCGGACCCTCAAGAGTTCGTCAGCAAGGCCATTCAGGAGCTACAGGAGTCAAGAGTCATGAAAGGAGGCCGCCGCCTACTAGCAGTGGCTCCCCATCCAGGCGAGGATGGTGGGCTGCGCGTCTGCATCGACATACCAGGGCTCAACCGAGTCGCCTCTCTGGAGTGCCTCTGGCCCTCGCGAGTGGGACGCTGCGGAGGCCCACCCCACAGCTACGTTCGCATACCTTACGGCTTGCCGAACGCGGCTGACACATACCAGCGCCTCATGAGGGGCATCACGGAGGCACGAGAGACCAGGCGTTCCACAGCCCTGGTAGGGATGGAGATAGCCCGCGAGGAACCGCCAGCGCCTCCGGAGCCTCCCGAGGCCCCTGGGCCTGGGGGCTCGTGAGGATCGGCTCCCGTAGCCCATCGAGCCTGCTACACCAACGCTCCTTCGTCCTCAACATCATCAGGTGACATCTTTCGAGTTTTATTTCCAGCTGGGAGCGCCCCCCCAGGGCTGCATTATTCCCAGGCCGCGTGGGTCCGTCCCTGCGGCGTGTATCCCTTTTTTATTCCATGTTGTTAGCTTACCTTGTTGGGGGCGCCCCTCGGGCTGCATGATCCCCAAGCCGCTCGGGCCAGGCCCAGCGGCATGTGTCCCATTTGCGTTTATTTCCGATTATGCGTTAGACCCACCATGCTTGATTATTTGATGCCGGTCCACGGCACCTCTTCTTCTCCATGCCGACCACTTGCACATTAAAGGGGGGTACCTGAGCATCGCGACTCAGGGCTCTTACTGGCTCTCCAGCCCTCACCCTCTGGCCTTGTCCATGGCATCGCGACCTGGCATACCAGCGACGGCTGAGACCAGCTCGAGGGCCGGGACCCGAGGACGTAGAGTGCCGACATCTAACCAAATTTGCAGGGACACATCACAAGATAAGGCCCAGTGCCAGGCGCAACCCGCCTAGAGGTAGGGCCCCGTGAGTCCCGCGCTGGCTCATGGGTGCCCAGATACACCTTGCCAGGCCCTACCGTGTCAGCCACGTGTCAGGGCGGGGTTGTACACGCCCCGGGGGCTCCTCCCGGAGGGGGCCCCCTCCCATGTACCAGTGGAAGCACCATGCTCCGCGCTGGCTGACGACACTGTCGAGGAGCGGCTATGCCCGTACACATACGGTAGCGCTATGCTCCGCGCTGGTGATAAACAACTAAGGGTGGCCCCAGGGCCGCACCAACCTCAGGGAGCCCAGAGCTCAGTGTCTAGCCTCATCGTAACGCCTCCCCTCGGGAGTGCCGTGCGAGGGGGCTGGGCACGGGGGCTGCGCCTGGGTCACACCCAGACGCACGCCGCCCAGCCAGGTCCCCTCGGGCCTGGTTCGTCGCGCGTCTCTCCCCGAGCGGAGCCAAGGTACGAAGGCTGTTTGAGCGTCAAGGGGGACTCCTGAGCATCGCGACTCAGGAGCCTAACTGGTCACGTAGCCCCTCACTCCGTGGCCCCGTCCTGGTTTCCGGTCGGGACCAACGCTGGGTGAGGCACGCGCGCAGCCGGGCTTTGCAGAGTAGAACAGTAGATCCACCCGCATCACACCTCCCTACTTGTTGTTCGTGCGCCAAGGGGTACTCCTGAGCATCGCGACTTAGGAGCCTAACTTGTCACGTGGCCCCTCACTCCTTGGCCCCGTCCTGGTTTCCGGTCGGGACCAACGCTGGGTGAGGCATGCGCGGGGCCGGGCTCTGCCAGCATAGAACATAAGCAAGTAGGAATGAAAGGCGCAAATTTCAAGGAATTCAAAAGCAAATATTACAGTCCACACTGTTATCTCAATGCCAAACGCAAGTTTAAACGCCTCCCCGAGGCATGATACATGTGCAGGAATTAAAGGCAGGACAGGAGCCGCGACGGAGTCACTTGTCGGTGGTGGAGCAGCGCGGATTGGCTACGCCTCACGGAGCGGTGGGGTCGGCGGCGCCTTGCTTTGGCTTGGTGCTGAAGGCCTAGAACTTCCCCAGCAGGGCCTCTGCGCGACCCTTCACGGCCTCGGCAGCGGCAGCGGCACGCTCGCCGCACACTGGCTCCAGCAGGCTGTCGAGGTCGACACCGAGATCGCGAAGGTAGATGTGGGTGAGGACCCGCGTCAGTACTGCAGAAAACAGGACACGCGCCTCGGCCTTGGCCGTGGGGCCAAGGCCAAGGGCGACATCTTCAAGAGCATCAACGAGGAAGGGAAGCAGCTTGGAGGGGCCGTCCTCGGCGCCAGCCAGTGGGCTCTCTAGGCCGCTGTCGTAAAGCGTCCTCAGTGAGGAGCGAGCCCTTGCCTCCATCTCCGTGAAGGCCACGCGGTCCTCAGCAAGAACCAGGGCCTCGTCGTCCAGCTTGGCCTTCCTCGCCCCCAACTCCTGCTCCAGCGCGCCTAGGTGGTCGCGGCGTTTCTTGAGCTCGACCTCCCTCTCCTTGAGAGCCGCCTCACGAGCCTTCACGCCTTCTTTTTGCTCTTGCCGAAGGCGGACCTCGTTCGTGAGCTGGTCCCGCAAATCTTGCAGTTCGCCCTCCAGCGCCTTGCAACGTCTACGGACATCGACCACCTCCCCCAGGGCTGCGTCGCGAGTAGCCTTCGCCTCAAGGACGGCCTGCTTCTCCTCGTCGCATGCCGTCGAGGCCTGGACCAGCGCCGCCCGAATCGAAGCGTCGGAGTGAACCCATCCAGAAGCCAACTCCAAGCACCCGGCCACCAAGCGGGGGTCGGCGCCAAGAAGATCCTGACGCAGTCGGTCCAGCTCAGCAACAGCACGATCCAGAACGGCAGAAGGGGATCTGAGCAGCAACCGAGGAAAGCAAGAAGCAAAGCCTAGGTGGATGCCGCTCCTTTATCAACTCGCGTGGTCACTAAGGCGCCCACGTCCAATCAACCACCATGCGACGCCCAAGGCCGCAGGCTGTTAGGGCCCGCGGCGCTTCGCTCTTGCCCTTCCGCCTCCCTGCACGGCCAAGTCCGGGCGCGCCTTGGGCCCGGGGGCTACTGTCGGCGTTATGGGAATGGGGGTCCCCAGACTTGCCTGCCTGCGGCCTGCAGCGTGGCTCAAAGGGGGGCCCAGCGTGGCCCATCTTCACCAACACAAACCCAAGACCCTCGCGAGGGGCCAAGCCTCGCGGGGCGGACGATGCAGAGCTTCCTCAGGAACGGCCTCGTCAGGCTGGCTCACGAGGAGGCGGAGAGATCAAGGCGGGGTACCTCACGAGGTGCCCGTGACGCAAGCCCTGACGACCGAGGGCGCCAGGCGGGTGCCAGCCCGCGCAGTGTCCTCCTTTCCTCTTTGGTGCAAAGGGGGAAAGCGTAGTCGCGGAGTACCAAGCCATCAGGCAAAGGTTGCCATTTCGGTGCAACGAGACCAAGACCAGGAGGACTACGAGACGGAGGTCACCGTGGAGCCCAAGACGGCGTCATCACCAGAGCTTTGTGCAGGCGAAGACTACTTTTGTCAGGATAACTGATACTAGCTGTCCCCCTTCAAATTAGCCCGCCATTGTTGGCTCCCTTCCCGCTCAATATTTGGGAAGAGGACCAGGGCCTCTATAAATAGGACCAGCCACCCACAGAGCAAGGGGGGTTCGAAGGGGTTCGAAGAGGTTCGGAGAGGTTCGAAGAAGAAGAGAAAGAGAGGGAGAGAGAGAAAGGCGACTGAACTCCTCCCAGCAGTTCATCGCCCAGCCAAGAACAGACCCTCGCGAGGCTGTTCTTCCTTGTATCGTTCATCACCATTAGCCCAAGAGGCAATCCACCACACCACACACTGGAGTAGGGTATTACACCACAACGGTGGCCCGAACCAGTATAAACCCTGTGTCTCTTGTGTTGTTCTTTCCTTAGTTTAGATCCTAGCAAGGCGGAGGAGTGCAGGTAGGTAGGAGGCGAAATCTCCGTGCGCACCCCACTGTTCGAACCTCAAGGGTCTCCCGGAACCCGGAATCCGACAGGGGCTTGGTTGTTATCACACCATAGCTACACCTCTTGATGGGCTTTAAACCACAAAGTAAATTATGTGGAGCCAAAGAGAGTGTTGCACAAAGCACAAACTCAAACATGGGCACACACTGAGCATAGCTCACAAAGTTACTTGGGGGCTCTTTATGCAAAGCAACAAAGAGTTTGAAAGGACCCTTGTAATTGGCTACCAAGCCATGGCTTGGAAGCCTGGTGTATTCACCTAAAACCCCGGGTCAACCTGCCTTCATCAAGTAAGCCACTCTTGTCCAGGTAATCCTGGTATGACCCGCCGAACGTTTGATAAGTCAATCTTCTATAGACCCTGAACTTGTCAAAGTTAAAACGATGATTGGTTAATTGGAGGCCCATCTTAAAAGGCTTTGTTAAATGGTTTAACTCAGAGGCCTGGCAGCCCATGAAAAGCCTCGATTTGGAGCCTGGCAGCTCGTAAAAAGCCTCGCATATTTTTTTTGAGTTTTCTTTGTTAAGTTTTTCGCCTTTATTGAGGTTCATACTATGTTCTGATAAACTGGTGTCCTTGGCCCGGCTTGGCTTTCAATTACACATTGTCAGTACATGATCAGTTACAAATCGGCGTTCTCTACCCCGGTCTGGTTTGACTAAATCGCCAGTGCTATAAAGAAAACCCGGTGGTTATTATATCCCGGTAAGGTTTATTATCATAATCCGGCAATACAAGGACGGAGTTATCAACGCTCCAGATTGGTGTTGACACCTTTTCCATACACGCAGTTGGTCAACTAACGAGGTATGTTGCACATATTACTTTTCATACAAAAACTTTGATTATTCATCTAAGTATTGTATATTTGTTGGGCATCATGACCCGTCCGGCGGTAAACCGCTAGGATAGTTTCAAGTTCTTGTATCCAGGAACACAACTCATCATGGGCTATGCATAAATATATCCCAAAAGGTGGAACAAGTTTTCACAAAGTATCACAAAACATGCTCGATGGCATGACAGATAAAGGAGTTTTGCTATCCTATTACAAGAAGTTTCAAAGCGGATCCAATTGCATAATTGTTTTAAGTATTGGCACACAATAGCTGGTAAACCGGCCGCCGGTTTAAGACGCTTCATCTGGACGGTTTGACGGTTGAGGGTCAGTTGGTGCGATCACTTCTTCTTCATCCCTCCCCAGACGCTGGAAATCAACCGTCGACCAATCGGTTCCAGCTAAAGCTTGAAATACGGCCTCTTCATGGATAAGGCTGGAGGGGTTAATGTCAGGAGCGTAGGTATGCTTACAGATTGGATGCACAAGTTCTTCAACTTCATGGATTTCGGCAGGTTGTCTTTTCCCTTCAGCGTCATAAGCTGGTTGGAAATGCGACAAGTCTGTGTCCTCGGCCAGTTTTCTAGCTATTGGCCGCATTTCTTTGGTCAGCCTTCGGAGCTCATTATTGTCGAAGTTTGAACCATCCTCCTTCACGCCCGGATATCCCTTAATTATGTCCTCCGCTTCAAGATCTGGAATCCATGCCTTGGCTCGGATCAGGGCGGTTAATGCTCCTGCTCTTGTAGCTGCCTTCTTCAGTTCAGCAATTCGGGCTGGTAACATGGCCAGCTTCTCAAGGGTTTCCTTTACCAGTGTTGGCGCCGGTTTATTGTAAGCCGCCGTGCAAATAGCCCGCTGGGACCCAGAGTACAGCTGTTCAATCAAAGTATACGCCGCTTTAAGCTTCATTCGCATATCTGTGCCGAGATGAGCAATACGAGTGCCTGTAGCGGTTTAACGTCAGCATTCTGATCAATGATAAGGGTCCATGAATTGGACAAACTACGTAAGGAGATACTTATCAAAGACAGCAGAAGTCATAGCATTGATTTGCCATTTCAAACCAGCTAGTTCATCTACAACTGGTTTCAGGGCTGCCTCGGCATCTTCAGCTCTTTTTGTTAAACCAGATATTTTGTTTTCCCAGTCAGCACGATCTTTGTTAAAAGACTCTTTCAATTTTTCCATTGCGGCCAGGGCTTTGGTCAGCTCCTCTTTGGCTTTCGCAGCTTCTGCCTGTTGAGCCTTCACATTCTCTTGCAAGTCAGCGTTTCGGGCATCTCTATTACTCAGTTCAGCCTGCAACATTAAAGATATGTCAAACAACATGATATATATTTTTTCTAAGTACAAAGTGTATAACAAGTTATGCACTTCGTACTTGGGGGCTAATGACTATTTGCTCTGATTTACTACATTTTATACAAGTCTCCAGAACAATGCACGCATTATCCTTGACACTTGGGGGCTAATGTACATCTGTTCAAAACGGACGCATGGATTAAAACCCGGATTAACTTGCTAAGCTAAACCGGTCTTTGGGGGCTATGCTCAGGAAAGCTATATAATTACATTGATAAAGGATAGGTCTTGGTTTTTATTAAGGATCTGATATTTTGAGGTTCAGTAAAGCAGAGACTTAAAGTGTTACAAAGACCCGGTTTATGATTAAACATCATAAAACGGCCCTTGGGGGCTACTTGGACTAGCATTTCAGCGTTGGAATCAAAAAGTAAAGGGGGATGAAAACACCTCATAGCATTCCTTCATCAAATTCACCAAACCGGCTTCATAGTCACGGTTTGAGTGCAGACAATTTAAGAAGCCGGAGTGAAGCTCTTCAGCATTGAGATGGGCATAACTTGACAAATCAGTACTCCATTTGCCTTTTTCCCTAGCAGCACGTTCTTCTTTGGCACTGTGTTGAGCCAAGATTATGGGACGACCAGGAGAGCTGTGGCCCATTCCAGTAATGATAACATCATCTCCTTGACCTTCAGTGGTTTTGGCGGGTGATGATGGAGTCTCAGTATCTCTCACCGGACTAGCCCGGTTTGGAGCTGCCGGTTCAGTGTCAGGCGCGGCAGGAACAACTTCTGTTGGTTCATCAATATTCTTATCTTGAAGGGGCGGTTGATTAGAGGCGGCTTCAGGATGAGGGCTCTCCGGTTCACAAGTTTGGTCTGGTTCACCTCTTGGTTCTTCTTCAAAAACGGCCTGGTCTTCTGGCGGATTGTTGACCCGAGCTTTCTTGCTGGGTCTGGCTTTGGCTCTGTAAACAATATTAAAAGAGGGTGAGCATCTTATTCAAGATTTGTAACGCATTGAAGAAAAGGTTTTAAAGCTTACCCAGCCACAATTTTCAGAGGAGGGAGTTGAGTTGCGGTCGGCTCGCCAAAGGATGAGGGAGGTGTCACCTGATAATTTGAATCAGACGGATTAAGAGGTTGTCTGAAATAACCTGCCTTGGGGTAAGAATTTTCAGAAGTGGGAGAGACCTCAGACCGGTGCTTCCGAACCGGGGTATCAGGTAAACCGACCGAAGTGACATGTTGGCCACTATGACGGGTTGTCCAGCGAGCTTCATGCTGCTGCGTCTTCAAAATAAATGTTGGATCCAAGTAAGCAAGAGGATGAGAAAAGCTTACTTTTCAGACTGCTCGACGGGTTTTTTGTGTTGGCATAGAGTCTGAACCGGAGGAAAAGGTAATTACCTCTACATCATCAGCTTGGCTGCCTTCTGCGTCCTCCTGATAAAGGTCATTGTTAATGATGTGCATGAAAAGGGAGCCAACTGAGTCAAGTTCTACCTCAACTTCCAGATCATCAACATCTTTATCAAGATCCATGTTGATCCGGTCAGCCATTTTCCGCTTTGAGGTCCGCTTGACAGCTTTGGTTTTTGGACGGGATGGTTTGACCGCTTTATCCCCGGCTGGCTTTACCGCTTTATCTACAGATTTCCGTTTCCAGAAGGGATCATCACCCTATTGATATATAAACAGAAGAAAGATTACAAGTTGAACAAATGAAAGATATCAAAAATGAATAAGAAGTATAGTGCTTACAACAGGCGGTTTGTTCTGAGTGTAGAAGGGGTTCAAGCCGGTCTGACTACAAACTGATTCCGATTCATTCAGGACTTTCTTTACGCTTTCAGTGACCTCTTCATCAGTCATCTGAATGTCGATATGGCGTTGGGGGTCTTTCACATCACCAGTATATTCATACATTAAACCGGTGCGACGGCTTAGCGGCAAGATGCTCCAAGATATCCAACAGCGCACGAAATCAACGCATGTTAAACCGTTGGCCATAAAGGCTCGGAGCTTGGCGATTTGAGGGGCATACTTGGCCCGTTCTGCAGAACTTAAGCATTGCGGCATTGGATGGGTGTTGGAAAGCCGGTGATCACGATAGCCTGGAAGGGGATTCTCATCTTCAGGAGAAGTATCTCTGCAATAAGACCAAGTCTAGTTCCACTCCTTAGGATGACTGTGCAGTTTGGCATGAGGGAATTCAACTCCTTTCCGCTTTTGAATCGAGACGCCACCAAGTTCAGTATTGGGGCCATTTACAAACGCTGTATGCCGGTTCAGATGGAAAAAGTCCCGGAACAGTTCAGCAGTGGGCTCTTCTTGCAAGTACGCTTTGCAGAAAACTTGGAAGTTGCATATATTGGACACCGAGTTGGGTCCAATATCTTGAGGATGGAGTTGGAAACTAGCAAGAACGTCCCGGAAAAACTTTGACCCTGGCGGTTTGAAGCCATGACCTATGTGGTCGACAAAGATCACTACCTCACCCTGCCTCGAAGTAGGAGGATTCTCTGTTCCTGGAACTTGCCACCGGATCTCCGTCTTCTTTGGCAAGGTGCCGGTACTAACCATTTCGTTCAATTGATCTTCGGTGATCCGGGAGGGAGCCCAGTTGCAAGCGGAAAACTGTTTGGCCATCGTGAAATGAAACACTGAAAAAGAAATGCCGGTTTACGAGTCATTCATGGAGGAGCGCAAGATGCAATGGAATCAACATATACCGGTATATGAAATTGCGTAAACCGGAGACTGATATAATAGTGAAGGACAAGGTCATATCAAGGATATAAGCATGTTGCTAAACCGGAGTTGGTAATCCTAAACCAGAATTTACTAAATAAAGGCAAAAAGTGGAAGTACATTGGCGGTTCAACAAGGGGACTAATGGTATATACCGGATCATCATTCTTTCAAAGTTAAACCGCCTAGTCTAACATTGAAGTTGCAAATCTACAGATGTGTAAGTGAAGGACAAACAGGTTTCACAAATTGGCAGTATACCTTTGGATCTACCGTATATCAGGAAAGGGAAATATATTCAGACCTAAGAAGTAGTGCCGAAGCAATGGATGAAGGTTCAGATGGGATCTTCTATTTTAACAAAGTGCATTATATGGAAAAGGAGAGCTACGACTATCATTGAACATGATGAAAAATCAAGGTTTGGATCAAAAGGTTACTACGCAAGCAATGAACACCGACGAACACCGAAACCCTAGAACAGATCTATGGCAGAAGAGCAGAAAGCTTACCAGTGCTGATAAAGGGGCGGGGAAGCACCGCAATTCTCTGGTGCGTTCAGGGTGATGCAGCGGCCAGAGTTGAAGCAGAGGCGACGGTCGATGGCGGCGGTGGAGCTCCAGAGGTTGAGCGGCGCAAGGAAGATGATGACGCGAAGAGGCACGAGGGGGAAAGGTGAAAATGACCCCTCGGCCCTATTTATAAAGGCAAGGGATAAGTGTCAGGCGCGAAAATCGAGGAGCCAGAAATTTGAAATAAGGCGGAGCTGTCACCTCGATTGTCGGAGATCCATTAATGAAGATGTGTTATACACAGTTTTTAATAACAGATGACGTCACGACGGGTTACCACGGCCTAGGAAGATGATGTCATGGCGGTTTACAAAATTTCGTGAAGATGTTGAAGACGAAGTTTTCTTCAGGACCGACATGAACCAGTTCAAATCAGTCTGGGGCCTAATGTTGGGGATATTACTACTAGGCATAAACCGGCCAGGAGAGGCCGGGTTAACTTCATCAGTAGTTCATTATACTTGAAAGCCCATGAAGACAGACGGAGACGCTGTGTAAAGGCCCAGGGCCCAGAACCGGTTTAAGGCTTGTAGTTATAAACCAGCATTGATATGTAACTTGCATTGTAAGGTAGAAAGAGCGGAGACCGAGCCGGACACGTTTATGAGCCGGCCTCGGGACTCTGTAAACCGACGGGCGTTAACCCATGTATATAAGGGGATGACCCGGTGGCAGTTCAGGACGACAGACGACAACTCGAGAGCCAGACAAAGCGGATTCGCTCCCTGGCCTTCGAAACCCAAGCAATACCAATCACAACTAGACGTAGGCTTTTACCTTCATCGAAGGGGCCGTACTAGTATAAATTCCCCGTGTCCCCTTGTCCGGTTTAACCCCTTTAAGCTAACCCGTTGCGATGGCTCCACGACTGAGTCCTTTCACAAGGACATCTGCCATGACAAACCCACGACAGTGAGGTCGCGGCAGCTAAGTGCTTCGTCGCTGGCGTCATCGAGAGCTAGCGGTGGCGCTAGGGTTTGCGCGAGGTGGAGGTGGGAGAAGGATTTTCACCGTAATCTGATGTGTATTTATAAGGAAAGGGACATCACAACGCAATTACGCAGGTGCCCCTAATGGTTCACATCTGAGGGATATGTGGCAAGCATGCAACACATTGGAAGTTGTTCCATGTTCCCACGCACGCCTGGACTGTCGGGTGGTCGTTCCGGCTTCTCCAGGTTTCAGGCAATAAGGATATATCATTTAAAACAGATTGAATTTTTGTGTCTGTATCTTCTGCTGACAAGGACGCGGAGAAGACATTTGACAGTTTCAATAGAATGCATATGATTTGGGTAGATAGAATTTGGGTTAGAACCATAGAAGGGGTTAGGGTCCGACCACATTCACTTAGGTCAAAAGATTCAAACATGAAGACATAGCTATAAGTGAATGTTGTAGAGGACAGAACACCAATATATGTATATATCAATATGATACCAAATCAACATTGTGAAGATAGACATGAAGTCGAATCAATGTTGAAGATAAAACCAAATGTGAAGATTATGCAAATGTGACGCCAATTGAAAACACTTCAAACAAGAGTTTGGTGGTGGCGTTACCCGCCGTATAGGAAGTATTAGACCCATACACGGCGCACAATTATCGTGGTGCTCCGAAGTCAATTTCTGCATTAATGTATTCACACTTAGAATGTATGTCTTCATTATTTGAAGATATACGTTACTTCGCGTGTTGCACATCTAAGTCATCTCATGCATAAGCGTTAGGATGTGTGTACAACTACAGGACGTTCGAGGATTCTAAGATATTTAGCTCACACCGCAACTTGCAAAACCTTTTCTCATCCAAGGGCTTTGTGAAGATATCTGCCAATTGCTCTTCAGTGTTGACGTGAATGATATCAATATCTTTCTTCATGACATGATCTCTGAGAAAGTGATGACAGATCTTAATGTGCTTTGCCTTCGAATGCTGAACTGGGTTGTTGGCAATCTTGATAGCGCTTTCATTGTCACAGTAGAGTGGCACATGCTTCAGATGGATGCCATAGCCCTTGAGAGTTTGCTTCATCCACAGAAGCTGAGCGTAGCAAGATCCAACAACAATTTATTCAGATTCAGCAGTGGAGAGAGACACACAGTTCTGCTTCTTTAAAGACCAACAGACAAGAGATCGTCCAAGAAAGTGACATGTGCCTGATGTATACTTGCGATCAACCTTGTCACCAACATAATCAGCATCCGAGAATCCAACTAGATCAAACTCTGAGCCCTTTGGATACCATAATCCTAGTGTTGGGGTGTAAGCCAAATATCGAAGAATTCGCTTCACAGCTAAGTGATGCGAATCCTTTGGTGCCGCTTGGAATCGGGCACACATGCAAACACTATATATGATATCTGGCCTAGATGCACACAAATAGAGTAAAAAAACCAATCATGGAGCGGTATACCTTTTGATCGAACTCTTTACCATTGTCGTCGGGGCCCAGATGACTTTTGGTTGGCATTGGCGTCGTGTATCCCTTGCAGTCTTGCATTCCAAACTTCTTCAGGCAATCTTTGAGGTATTTCTCTTGAGATATGAAGATGTCGTTGCTTTGCTGACAGATTTGAAGACCAAGGAAGAACTTCAGCTCACCCATCATGGACATCTGATATTGCTCTTGCATCATGTGTCCAAACTCATCACTGTATCTTTTGTCAGTGCATCCGAAGATAATGACATCCACATAGATCTGGCACACAAACAGTTCACCATCGTATGTCTTCGTGAAGAGAGTGGGATCCAAGGAACCAGGTTTGAAGCATTTGCTCTTCAGGAAGTCTTTGAGTGTGTCATACCAAGCACAAGGGGCTTGTTTGAGGCCATATAGTGCCTTGTTGAGCTTATAAACCATATCAGGATGTTTTGGATCTTCAAAGCCACGTGGTTGTGCAACATACACTTCTTCTTCAATCTTGCCATTGAGAAAGGCAATCTTCACATCCATTTGATATAGGAGGATGTTGTGATGGTTGGCATAGGCTAGCAGAATGCGAATGGCTTCAAGCCTAGCCACCGGGGCAAATGTTTCATCGAAGTCAATCCCTTCAACTTGCGTATATCCTTGAGCAATGAGACGAGCCTTGTTTCTGACAACCTGACCATGCTCATCTTGTTTGTTGCGATAGATCCATTGTTCAAGCCTAGCCACAACTTCAACCATTGTTCAGCTCGAACTGTTGAAGCTCTTCTTGCATAGTTTGAATCCTTTCCATAACCAAGCATAAATCCTTCATGTGCTTTTGGTGCAAATTTTGACGTGTGATGTGGATCCTTGATCTAGCACCTGGCACCAAATACTCTGAAGTAGCTTACGTTTGGCTTCTTACCAGTCAGTAGTTCATATGATGTCTTCTTTAGAAGCTTGTGAAGATAAACGTGGTTGATGATGTGGCATGCAATATCAATAGCTTCAGGCCAGAACTTCCTTGGAGTCTTGTACTCATCAAGCATCGTCCGAGCCATCTCAATGAGTGTTCTGTTCTTGTGCTCCACGATGCCATTCTGTAGAGGTTTGTATGGAGCTGAGAATTCATGAGTGATGCCCAATGTATCAAGATAAGTGTCGAGGCCGGTGTTCTTGAATTTTGTGCCATTGTCACTTCTTATGTGCTTGATCTTGATGCCATAGTTTCTCATGGCACGATTTGCGAATCGTCTGAAGACATCCTGCACTTCAGTCTTGTAGAGAATTATATGCACCCAGGTATATCTAGAGTAATCATCAACAGTAACAGAGCCATAGAGACAAGCAGTGGTAGTGATAGTGGAGTAATGAGTAGGGTTGAATAGGTCCATGTGAAGCAGCTCGAAGGGACGTGATGTCGTCAGGATTGTCTTTGAAGGATGCTTGGCCCTAGTCATCTTCCCGGCTTCACAGGCACCACACAAATGATCCTTTTTGAACTTGACGCCCTCGATGCCTACGACATGATTCTTCTTCGCGAGAGTGTACAAGATTCTCATGCCAGCATGCCTAGCCTTCGATGCCAGAGCCAGCACTCTGAAGCTTTTGCTAGAAGACATACGGCCAACTGTGGTCCTGCTGAGAAATCTACCATGTACAGATCACCTTTTGGGTACCCTTCAAATACTAGAGACTTGTCAGATTCCATTAAAACAAGGCAACGATATTTTCCAAATATCACAATCATGTTCAAGTCACAAAGCATTGAGACGGAAATTAAGTTGAAACCAAGGGATTCAACAAGCATCACTTTATCCATGTGTTGATCCTTTGAGGTTGCAACTCTACCTAGACCCAACATCTTACTTTTACCAGTGTTAGCAAATGTGATATGACTCTTGTCAGATGGACGTAAGGTTGAGTCCATGAGAAGACTTCGATCGCCAGTCATGTGGTTAGTGCATCCACTATCAATAATCCATTCTGAAGCAGCTGGTGTCATACCATACAGTGCAGTTAGGGGGATAGGCTTCACAAAGAGTATTGTGAAGCATAAACATTTGACGAGCAAGTGGATTATGAAAGCTCAGATACAGGTTAGGACTGATAGGATGATTGGCAAGCGATTCAGGAATGAAATACATAATAAGACCATTTGGGCATTTTATCTTGCGCCCACAAGATGTTTTAGGTCCCCAGCAATAGCATCTGATGCCTTTCATTTCCGGCTAGAGACCTTTCCCTGCAAAAGAGAGTTAAGTTTTCTTAACCACCCACATCTTCAGGGGTGGCTTCGAAGCAATGAGTCTAAGTGCAGCATCTAAGAACTTTGGCTTTGTAGCCCTAGCAGATAGTCTTGCAGGAGGTGAACAATACTCATAAGAATAAGCAGAGTAGTTCTTGGTCTTATGATCATGGTGGTTTGATGAAACATGCTCATATTCATAGGCCTGAGTATGGTTTCCCTGTAAAACATTTGTGTTAGGGTGATTCTGGTGAGTCCTCTGTCTGTATGACGCCTTTGGACCATGTGAAGCCTTTGGTCCGGGGTTTGTCTTCTTCCCATGTGGTGTCATGATGACATTCACCTGAAGATTTTCAAGACAACTCTTGGGACCTAGATCTTCTTCAAAGGTGGTCAATTCCTGCAGTTAGTACCAATATACCTGGGAAACACTTCACCATTCTGATTCTTAAATAGTTTATAGTTTGCATCAAAGGATTCATCAATTATAATCGGGTTAGCACAAGTGAAGCCAGATAAGGTAGATGGATCCACTGAAGGTCCCTTTGCAGCAACCCATGTAGTTTTGGGGTACTGCTCAGGCTTCCAGTAAGAACCATCAACGTTCATTTTCCTTTTGAACCCAACACCCTCTTTCCTAGGGTTTCGGTTCAGAATCTGTTTCTTGAGGACATCACATAGTGTCTGATGCCCTTTGAGACTTGTACATTCCTGTCTCAAGCAGCGTCTTCAACCTGGCATTCTCATCAGCAATAGTAGTGGTATCCTCAGCAGAGGGGTTAGTTACCACATCAGCAGTTGAAGATATTGCAATAGTAGTAGCAGTAGAACATCCAACAACAGAAGTAGCGTTATCACGCTCAAGGCATTTTAGACATGGTGGTTCAAATCCTTCCTGAGCGGAACTGATCTGTTGAGCGCGAAGTGACTCATTCTCTTTTTGAAGATCTTCATGAGCCGCTCTCAAGTTCTCAAGTTCTTGCTTCCTTTGAAGATAATCGTAGGAAAGCTTTTCGTGAGTAGTTGAGAGCGTTTCATGACGACTTTCAAGTTCTTCGTACTTAACATGAAGATTTTTAATGTCTTCAATTAAGGACTGAGTTCAAGTCATTTCCGCATCCAACAGGTCATCGCTTTTGTCTAACAGTTTTTGAATATGTTCCATAGAAGTCTGTTGCTGTGTTGCGATTTTAGCAAGTGTTTTGTAGTTAGGTTTAGATTTACATTCAGAGTCATCTTCACTAGATGTTTGATAGTGAGCATCGCGTGAGTTTACCTTGGCACCACGTGCCATGAAGCAGTAGGTGGGAGCAGAGTCATCCTCGTTAGCATCAGCGTTGGTGAAGATGCCATCGTCTTCAGTGTTGAAGATGGACTTGGCGACGTATGATGAAGCTAAAGCCAGGCTTGCCACGCCTGAATCAGATTCCTCTTCAGACTCCATCTCCACCTCCTCAGATGCAGACTCCTCCTCTAAATCCATTTCCTTGCCAACAAACGCATGACCCTTGCTAGATGAGCTCTTCTTGTGTGATGAAGACTTCGACGAAGACTTGGAAGAAGACTTTGAGGATTTCTTCTTCTTCTTGTCATCAGAATCATATTCCTTGCTCTTCTTCTTGTTGTTGTGCTCATTGTCCCAATGAGTACATTCAGAGATGTAGTGACCAGGTTTCTTGCACTTGTGGCACGTTCTTTTCTTGTAGTCACGGGAGGAAGCTTCATCATTTCTTGAGTTGGATCTTGAAGACTGTCTGGAACCTTTCTTCCTGGTGAACCTTTGGAACTTGTTCACGAGCATGGCAAGTTCCTTTCCAATGTCTTCAGGATCCACAGAACTGCAGTCAGATTCTCTTCAGATAAGGAAACAACCTTTGCCTTCAAAGCGCGAGCTCGGCCATAGTTGGGACCATAGATATCTCTTTTCTCAGATAGCTAGAACTCATGTCTGTTGATCCTTTCAAGTATGTCAGACGGATCGAGAGTCTTGAAGTCAGGGCGTTCTTGAATCATCAGGGCCAGGGTGTCAAATGAGCTGTCGAGTGATCTCAAGAGTGTCTTGACGATTTCATGCTTGGTGATCTCAGTGGCGCCGAGTGCATGAAGCTCATTTGTGATGTCAGTGAGGCGATCAAACGTCAGCTGAACATTCTCATTGTCATTTCTCTTGAAGCGGTTGAAGAGATTGCGAAAAACACTGATCCTTGAGTCTCTCTGGGTTGAGGCGCCTTCATTGACCTTGGAGAGCCAGTCCCAGACTAGCTTTGCAGTTTCCAGAGCACTCACACGGCCATACTGTCGTTTGGTCAGATGACCACGATGATGTTCTTGGCAATAGAATATAGTTGAATGAACTTCTTGACATAAGCTGGGGTGACGCCTTCACCGGCCTTGGGAACACCATTCTTGACGACATATCAGAGGTCGACATCAATGGCTTCAAGATGCATGCGCATCTTATTCTTCCAGTAGGGGTAATCAGTGCCATCGAAGACAGGGCACACAGCGGAGACTTTGATTATCCCTACAGTCGACATAGCTAAAACTCCAGGTGGTTAAACCGAATCACATGGAACAAGGAAGCACCTTGCTCTGATACCAATTGAAAGTGCTAGTTATCGACTAGAGGGGGAGGGAATAGGTGATTTTTATGAAAGTCTTCAAAAAACGGGGGCTTTGAAGACAATCAGTAGAAATGAACATATTAATATGCAGCGGAAGGTAGACTACACTAGACAAGCCATAGTCAAGTAAGCAATGAAGTGAAAGCACGAAGACTATCAGCAGCTAGGTAGTATGGACCAAGATGGAAGATAGTATCAAGCCAATCAACAACAGTCTTCACACAGCGAAGTCAATCATATCATGCAAGCAGGCAATGACTTCATGAAGACAAGCAGTAAGTAAAGAGAGGTAAAAGATAGAACCAGTTGCTTGGTGAGGACAGGTATTTGTTGGACCAGTTCCAGTTGCTGTGACAACTGTACGTTTGGTTAGGGAGGCTGAGATTCAACTCAGAAGACCGCGTCTTCACCTTATTCCCCTTGAGCTAAGGACACACAGTCCTCGCCCAATCACTCTGGTAAGTCTTCAAGGTAGACTACCAAACCTTCACAGACTTCGTTCACCGGCCATCCACAATGACTCTTGGATGCTCATAACGCGACGCCTAACCGGCTAGAGAATTCACAGTCCTCAAGTGTAACAAGTCTTCAAGTCACGCAGACAGAAAGACTTTAGTGATGCCTAACACTCTTTGGCTCTGGGTGTTTAGGCTTTGTCCTCGCAAAGATTTCTCTCAAAGGCTTTGAGGTGGGTTGCTCTCAAACGACAAAAGCCGTGCACTAACTCTGAGCAGCCACCAATTTATGGTGTAGGCGGTGGGCTATTTATAGCTAGGAGGCAACCCGACCTGATTTGTCTGAAATGACCCTGGGTCACTAAGGAACTGACATGTGTCCAACTGTCAAATTTCAAACACACGCGGCAGCTTGACTTGGGCTACAAGTAAAGCTGACTCATCCAGCTCTGGATAAGATTTTCTCTCATTGTCTTCGCTCGAAGACATAGGATTTGGTTGAGCATCACTTTAGTCACTCTGACTTTGTTCACTTGGACCCCACTAAACAGTACGGTGGTTCCTATGACTCAACAAAGAAGAAAAGGAAACTACGAAACAACTATGTCTTCGCAATCCATAGTCTTCATACGATGTCTTCTCATGTCATAGTCTTCAATGTGAAACTCTTCACAGACCACCATTGTCTTCAATGTCTTCACACATTTTTAGGGGTCATCTCTGGTAGGTAAACCGAATCAATGAGGGACTACTACCTGTGTTATCCTGCAATTCTCACAAACACATTAGTCCCTCAACCAAGTTTGTCGGGGTGGCACTAGATGCACTTACAACATATGTGAGTTTCTGAATTTGTAGACATATAGGCATGTGAACTATCTCAATCTCTTCAACTTTGTTAAAACCATCATAAGGACTCAGAAGGACTACCCAATACCTGAATATCCAAGGTCCTCTTTCCATGATTCATTCACAGTCGTCGTGGCATGAAGCTTCCACTATGAATAGGTTAGGACCAACTGGGCGAAAGCGACCTCATGCGTTGGATTCCAAGCCAAACACATCTCCTTAAAGAAGGCAGCTTGGCTTGAAGCTATTCTTTGTGTGAACCCTAGCTGGGGCCAGCCAACACACACCATTGTTCAAGACCAGATCATCAACACTGATTTCTAGATCATTGAAGTGCTCGCCTTCTAGATCAAGCTGGTTGAAGAAGTCTCCTAGATCACTCGGATCATCGACCCTCGCGCTGCCACTCGTTGCTGCCTACGCATCGGAAGGCACCTCCATCGAACTTGGGTTTGATGGGGTGGGCACGATCACCCGACAGGGGATGGGAGGAGGGAGGTCGCAAGGTGGCTGACCATGGTAGGACTCCTGGAGGTGATCGCAATCAACGCCCGGCACGAAGAAACCCTAGCTGCGGCATAGGGGATCAATATGCGAGTCAATAAAATGGGTGAAACTTAACACTCATGCAACATTTTATGTGGAAGATGGTTTCGAAGTCACGGGGGCTGTGTTGTGGGATGATGAAGGTATTTTTATAGCTGCATCATGTGAAATTCTTCCTAACGTGACAAGTGCAGTAATTACGGAGGCGATAACAATTTGAAATGGGTTGATATTGGCCATTCATATGGGGTGTTCATGATTGAAGCGTAATCGGACTTTTTGGAAATGATTCGAGCCTTAAAAGGAAGTGATACACTTGGTGGATTGACTCAACAATTTAGTTTTGCAGATTGTGTGGACCTGATTACTTTAATTGGGAAAGCAGGTCGTTTGGTGTGATCCAAGCTCGATGTCTTCCGCTCCTATCTTCCTTCTCTTTAAGTAGTGTTGTCCCATGACACGTCCACGTACTTGTGGTTAGGTTGGATGATCCGACGTGGATGGTTGATAACACGATCCTCTCCCTGATTTATCGCGGCTGTTGTCTCAGCTGCCATGGCAACACTTTTGCCTTGCGCCTGATGCTTGCCCCATTTTGTTGCCATCACGGCGCTTTTGAATTTGGCTTCCATAGCAGCGTTTTTGTCTGTTGTCGCCTGTGTTGGAGTTAGGTTGCTAACACAACTACAGTAATGGCGGAAGCGACAACAATGCGAAATCGAAATGGGATGGCAGTTCCTATGAGGTGTACATGATTGAAGCGGAATTAAACTCTTTGGAAACGATTCGAGCATTGGAAGGAAGTTATACTTGGTGAAACGACTCAACACGTTATTTTTTCAGATTGAGTGGACCTGATTACGCTAATTGGGAAGGCTTTTTAAGTTGTTCATGATATCGATAGACATACTTCTTGTAATTGGGTCCATGAAGCTCCTAGATTTATTTTGAGCAAACTGATTGACGATGCAACCAGTATTTGATGCAATGATATAAAGCTTGTCACATGGCCTTCTGAATAAAAAAAACCACTAATTTGCATGGGTTTCAAGAAAAAGAGGAAAAAGAAAGTAGGTGCGGTCAGCACTGAGCTTGTCCCCCTTGTCTGTTTCCCCGAGAGTGCATCGCTCTTGATCTCTCCTACGTGCCCCGCTGCCACCCCAATCACTCGCCGCCCCATCCCCTCCACAGACCCCGCCTTTCCTTCTTCAAGTAACTCCTCCGTTTCTCCAACCCAAAAGCATCATTTCCATCTCCAGCAATGTCCATTCCCGCCCTCCGCTCCTTCCCAGCCGTCTACGGCGTGAAGCCGACCGCCCGCCTGGTCCGACACCATTCCCGGCTCGGCGGCGGCCTCCGGGCCAGCTCCGTCGCTGTGAACGGGGAGGTGGGGCTGAGAAACAGGAGCGGGAAGAAGGAGGACGCGGTGAAGGAGGAGAAGGACAGAGGACTGGAGCCTCTGTACGACGACGGGTTCGGGGGCGTGACCGTCAAGGACTACTTCGCTGCCGCCAGGGCCCTGTGCAAGGACGACGGAGGGCCGCCGCGGTGGTTCAGCCCCGTCGAGTGCGGCCAGCCGGCGGTGGAGGACGCGCCCCTGCTGCTCTTCTTGCCAGGTTGGTCGTCCAATCTTTAGCAATAATAGTATATAACTCCGTGCTTTGTGCGCTCCACCCTTGGCCACTGCATGATGGAGGCAGCTCAACAGCGCGAGATCACCGCCATGTTCGCGGTTACCTGAATGGCTAAGTGGCCAGTTTGCTTCTGTTCTAAGAGTTTACCTGACTGCAGGAACTGATGGTGTTGGGATGGGGCTCATTCTGCACCACAAGTCTTTGGGCAAGTGAGTATGCTGTTGCTTTCTATATACGTAGTACTTTAGGGAAATACTATTGCGGGCCAAGCAGGAAAGCCTGCTTTTAGCGTTACTACTAGTGTAGTAGTTTCCATGAAGTCATTATCTATCAAGTTAATCAATGTCAAAACAAAGGGACGCAAAGACCCACCGAGCCTAGATATAATAAGAATATTAAAATTCAAATGTATTTTGATGTCAAATAAAATTTACACAAAGCTGACTTTTAGAAGACCTATATGCGGGCCATGCATATAACATTAATATGTTGTCCAGTACTTAAGTAGGGGCCTTCATTGGTTGACATTATTTGCAAGATTAGTCCAATAAACCGGAAATGAGGGAAGAATAAGCCTACCCAATGTGACCTATGATTCGTCTACATGTTCCTTCTTATTTAGTCTAAAACTGCCCAACGTGACAAAAACTAGACTGCCTCCTTTTGTTTCTCATTTTCTACATTGAAGTCTAATAAAACCTCACGTTACTCATTTGCAGGGCCTTTGAAGTTCGTTGTTTGCATATACCAGTAAATGATCGTACACCATTTGATGGTATGACTTGCATTATTCACCTAGGCTTCACTATTACACCTTCCGTTCATTATTATAAGATGTTTTTAACCTTTTTCTGGATTGGATGTATATAGACGCATGTTAGTGTGTTTGTTCACCATTTCAGTCCGTATGTAGTTCATACTGAAAACATCTTATAACAGTGAACGGGGGGAGAACTATTCTTACTTGGATAATCATCTACGTACCAACTTTTCTCTACAAGTATTTTCTACATACCAACTCACAACAAAGTTCAGAATGTAGAAATATGCATTGATTCTAGAGATGTATATGTATCTCATTAGGACTACAGTTTCATCCAAGTCTAATTTCAGAAATTTGCACAAGGTATAAAGATCAAAACTAGGACAAGTTTAGGACACAAAACTAGTTTCATACCAACTCATAAGTTTTGCAGTTCTTAGAATTTTGTTTCTAGAGATATATATGTATCTCATTAGGACTACAGTTTAATCCAAGTCTAGTTTTGTTTCCCCCTGCTATTTGCGCTTAATAAAATTTTCCTTTATAAGAACGACTTTGTGCAGAGGAACTAGAGGAATACTTTGGTTTTTAAAGTTAGTTTAGACGCCATAACCATTTTGATCTAAAACTGACCAGCGTATCCACCAATGCCAAATACAGAAAACACCCGGTGGTGTGGAGATCCCACCTAAACGAGTCCTTCTCCTGAGTTTGTTGCACCCCCGCGACTCTCAGTATGATCTCATTCCACTCTACTAGATTCACCAAGAGAGCCCCGGGGAAATCAACCCACAAGTTTGCCACTCCGAGGACAGAGGCAACGGTGGCATCCTTCTGACCAGCCAGTTTTGGTCTGTACGAAAAAAGAAAAAGAAAAAAGGCATAATGTCATCGTCGCGCTTCTTTTGCATCTCCCAATGCCTGGTAATTCTTCGGTGTTAATTACACCAACTTCATCTCCTACATGTGCATTAACTTGCTTGGTCTTGTCTCCCGGGCGTCCTCTTTGCTGAGGTCTTCTGTCCGCCGCACCATGTTGCCCCTGTAGAGCCCACCGCAGAAGTAGGACTACAAAATAAAATTACTGTTATGAATTGTGAAGGGAAATCAGGGATAAGTACCCCGAAAGCTTCTATTGACCTAACAGCAATGAACATAAATGCTTACAGGGCTATTACAAATTGTCGAAAAATCTATCCAATATGAGCATGATTTATCACCAAACAGACCGATATATCTTGTTGGAGATTCCTTTGGTGGATGCCTGGCACTTGCAGCGGCAGCTCGTAATCCACACATCGATTTGGTCCTCCTACTGGTAAACCCAGGCAAGTGAAAATGTTGTATTTTAGAATGTGATGAGATAGTTCTTTCTTTAATTATAAAATAACTTGATGGTTTTTCTTCTTTTTTCTGCAGCAACATCATTTGCAAAGACTCCACTGCAGCCAATATTGCCTCTTTTGGAAGCAATGCCAAGCGACCTTCATGTTACAGTTCCGTATCTTCTTAGTTTTGTTATGGGTATACTTCTTAGCTTGTTAATTACCCTGGCCTGTGCTTTCTTCCAGTTGTTCCGTGCATCTTTTTTCCAACTGTATAATCTGATATGCTTGTCACAAAATTTTCTTGTTAATTTCATATGAACTAAAGAACTTGGAAGACATGATCTTGATTTTGAGTTATTGCTTGATAATAAAAGCATCCAGGCAGAATTCTACCTCACTGTATGTACTTTTAAAATTTAAATCTTGTTCAATTATCTTTTTATGAGCCAAGGATGTTTATGCGCAGCTGACCCTCTGAAGATGGCTATGGTTAGCATTGAGAACAACCTTTCTCCTCCAGAAACTCTTCAAAAGCTGTCAGAAAGTCTCACTTCTTTGCTGCCTTTGCTTTCAGTATGTTTCCATAGCTCCTCCTCTTTTTAAGTTTTATGTTTATCTATCCCATACATTCATTTTTATGTGACCTCCTATTCAAACATATGGAGTGCAAGAAAAAAATCCATATAGACTACAAAAAAAACATATGGAGTGCAAGAAACATATATGCTTATAAACTTCCTAAATGTTATTTGATCTGCTGTAACTCTATCCGCCAACGTTCATAAAAAAGACTTGATTTGTACATCTTTTAGGAGATCTCTACTTTAAGAAATGATTATTTATTTATTTTTGCAAGTCTAGAAAAGCATATAGAGTACAGACGTACAGACGTACAGTTGCATTTGCCGGAAAGGAGAAGTATCCATTTCTTTTAACCACTATTTTCAGAAGTCCTTGTGCTCTTAGTCCTCAGAAGAATCGGTTACAACCTTTTATAGAGCTATTTAATCACCTAGATATATTTTCTTATTATTGTTTTAGATTTCATTCCTTTCATTTATCAGCAATTGGCAGATATCATACCAAGGGATGCTCTTTTGTGGAAGCTCAAGCTTCTTAAGTCAGGAGCAGCCTATGCCAACTCTCGTCTTCATGCTGTACAAGCTGAAGTTCTGTTTCTTGCCAGGTAATCATTATAATGGTGCTGCCTAAATCCTCATTCTCTAGTCTTGTTTGATTTTCTATATCTAACTGTTTGATCTGATACTCTCCATATTAATTAATTTATTTAGTGGCAAAGACAATCTTCTGCCGAGTGGAGAAGAGGCAGATCGACTCTTCAAGGCACTGAAAAACTGCAGAGTTCGATACTTCAAGGAAAATGGCCATACACTACTCTTGGTACACTCACAATTCATCAAAGCGTTTCAGAGCCAGTCCGGTGTTTTCATTTCAATATTCATGCCAACCACTGTATGTCTTGGAGTACAATTTTGAACTTCATATTTTCCTTGCACAGGAGGATGGTGTGAATCTGTTATCTGTTATAAAAGGTGCAAACATGTACCGCCGTGGCAGGCAACGGGACTTTGTGACCGACTACCTTCCCCCTACACTAAGTGAGTTCAAGAAAACATTTGATGAAGACCACAAGTACGTATTCAACTTCTGAGAGTGCTTCCCTACTTGCATAGATCTAGTAAGTGAAAAACTTATAACCTTTTGCAGATTGTTTCACCTTGCACTGAGCCCAGTCATGATGTCTACTCTGACAAATGGAAAAATTGTCCGTGGCCTTGCTGGTGTTCCTGACCAAGGTCCTGTCTTGTTTGTGGGTTATCATGCACTGATGGGGATCGAGTTAAGCCCATTGTATGAAGAGTTTTTGAGGGAGAAGAACACGATTGTTCGTGGCATGGCTCATCCAATGTTGTTTGGATCAAAATATGAGACCTCGCGCCAGGAGTCGTCTCGGCTTGATACAGTCTCTATGTATGGCGGATTACCAGTCACTCCAATCAATATGTACAGGCTGTTTGAGAGAAATCAATATGTTCTCCTCTATCCTGGTGGTGCTCGGGAAGCTCTACATAGGAAGGTGTGCTTAATGTCTCCATATCTCTATTAAGCCTTGACATAACCATTAGGGACAGGACTGGTATTTAAGTCAAATTTGACTAAATTCCTGAAGTTTACCACAGAATACCACTCTTCCAAACACGCTCTTAGAGTTTCACCACACGGAACTACTTTTGCAAACACCTAATTTAGCACATCAGCTTTTGTTATTAGGAGTGTGCTCACATGTACAAAAATAGTATGATCAAGGCTAGTGTCTAACAAGTATTCCACAAGGACCACGACTTAAAATACATACCAAAAAAATGGTATCTCAGAGTTATAGTAGATTTTACCTTCTTTTTTCTAATGTAATAATTGAGCTGTATTTGGCAGGGTGAAGAATACAAGTTGTTTTGGCCAGATCAGCCTGAATTTGTAAGGATGGCGGCAAGGTTTGGTGTTACAGTCATTCCATTTGGGTTTGTCGGAGAAGATGACATTTTAGAGGTAGCTTTCCTAATCCTTCTTTTGTTTCTATAGGAGAAATCAACACTGTTAAATCTCTATTTCTAAAAATATCACTGAAAATCGAAATTTGCGTTCATATGTCATATCATTTGAAATCTTAACCAGTTGAACATTTATTTATTTTTTAGATAATAATGGAAGCCTTTTTCTCAGTGGAGCCATTTTTTGCCAAAAAGACCCAAAGTGGTCGGACCCTTCCCCGGACCCTGCGCAAGCGGGAGCTACGTGCACTAGGCTGCCCTTTTAGATAATGGAAGCCTTATTACCCCCGGCCTCTCCATCATAGATGCAGAGACAAAAAAATTGACTTCGCTGAGAAAAGGGGGAGACGAAAATATCAATACAATCAAATGAAAGTAGGTAGTAACATACCGACCAAGGCAAAGACTAAGAAACCTGTCAATGGCATGCCATCCAAACCGGGACATAAACCCCTAGGTAATACATTTGAGCCGCTTGGCGCTTGTGCTGTGCCTTCTGTAACAACACTCGTGATTACATCCAACTCGTACACGAGAGTAACACCTGCATACATGATTGAACTTTTTGATGTCACAAACATCGTAATGAAAAGGCAGCGCTCCTGCTGGTTGCTTGAAAAAACATCATTCATGCATAGCCAAATAGACCAAAATACCGCTGCAGCCCCAACCAAGCTGAAGTTTTGTAGTTTTCAGAAGTTAACTTACCGATTACATAAAGGTGAAAGCATGTGTTATTCGAGGAAAAATAACATGAAAGCATGGCACAGCAAATGACTTCGAAGATATAGAAAAAGACACCAACTCGAGATCTCCGCAGGACATGTGTGGTGATAAGTGATAACACATTTGTAACCAAGGTTGAGTAGCAGATTTTGGGGAAAGCTATACCAAGTGTATTTGTGTCTTCTTTCTGCAGTTGGTTCTGGATTACAATGATCAAAAGAACATTCCGTACCTTCGGGAGTGGATAGAGTCAATCAACAAAGACGGCCAGAGAGTGAGGTCAGATTTAATTTCCAAACAAATGAATCAAGTGTTCTGATCTTACCTTTGTGGAATTGCTACTTGGACTCTTTTTCATTCTGCTGTGAATATTTGTCATTTCAGAGATAGCGTCAAAGGAGAGGAAGGGAATCAGGACATGCACATACCTGCTATTGTTCCTAAAGTACCCGGACGATTCTACTACCTTTTTGGCAAACCAATCAAAATGGAAGGGATGAACAATGTTCTGACGGATAGGGAGAGCGCAAATGAAGTGTATTTACATATCAAATCAGAAGTCGAGAACGCAATGGCATACTTAAAGAGGAAGAGGGAGGAAGACCCTTACAGGAGTATAGCTCAGCGTGCTGTGTACCAGGCAACTCAGGGTGTTTCTGCTCAAGTCCCAACTTTTGAACCATGAAGACTAGGTGCAAATATATTCCTGTGATAGTGTGACTGCACATTGGCAGATAGTAGGTATCCATTATAGCAGAGTATAACACAGTACATAATGTGTAGCTAACAAATGTATCTGAATATTTGTATTATGTTTTGAATGTACATGTTACTTATTGATAGTGATTAATTAACACCAAAATGTTATTGATTATTTGATACTTGTTCACAATAAAGGGTCTCTTTTATCCTGTACTAGTACTCCTACTATGTAGTCAATGTGAAAACACACCACCTAAAGTGACAGGTGCATCAGATGTGTTCACCTTTCCGACAACTTCTTTTAGGAGAAGATGTTATACTGGCTACCAACGATTTTATTTATTAAAAAAAGCACTGCTAGGCAAGCGCTTAAGCATGACTAGGCGCTATGCGACAGCAGAACGCCTAGCCTTGAGGGCTGCTAGTGCTAGGCAGAGGCAAAATAGGAATTTAGACCTAGGGCTTTTTTGAACCTGCTGGCTACCTGTCATGTTTTGAAAAGATTTCACATGTAGGTGGTTTGACACACAGTAACATACCATAGATTTCAAAGGGAAAAAAACATGCAAGTTACTGCAATAACTTTAGAAAACTCCTTGGGACTTCCACTGTTTCACACTTCAACATTTCTACCTGATTACATGGACCTGTTTATGATTTATCAAAAAGATGGCAAAAGCTGTGGTCTCAGCAGCCCTAGAGAACAAGAGCGCTGCCATTATTTCTACACTGGTGAATGATAAAACTTAAATGTTAATGAAATGGTTCAGGCTGGCGTAAGCCCGCCGTAACACCGTCAAAAATAAATAAAACTTAAATGTTTGACAGAAAGCCACTGGGAAATAAGGGCACAACGGCTGGTTTGAAAACACCAGAAAATAACTCAAAGTTTGTGAAAACAGGAAAATAAGGGCTCAACGACTGGTTGATAACACGTCTTGAAGATCAGAAATCAGTAACAGAAGAAATGGAACAAGCCAACAAGATTAATATTGGCATGGACACGACACTGTTAGATGTGTATGTGTATAGTTTGTGTACATCCCCATTATATAAGGGACTTTTCTGCACTTTACCACATCTGTATATGTATCCCTCAGTAAAGCTAGTTGCTCATTCCTAACATGGTATCAGATGCTTAGGTTCCTCTCCCGCTCCCGCACGCCCGCAACTCCGTGCTCCCTCTTCCTAGTCTGCCTCGATTCCATTCCGGCCAACCTTTCCGGCAGCTGCTGTTCCGGTCGCCGTTACCATCTGCCGCTGTGCCGGCCACCGCGGCCGCATCTGTCCCGGCCGGCCACGCCTCCCATGGCTGCAGCG
>NC_057794.1:259450943-259466482 GCF_018294505.1 Triticum aestivum
TGACCCCCGCTTGAGCGCCCTCCCCCCCTTTCCGCGCTGCGTGGGCGAGCTCTGAGCGGGATTCGAGCGCCTCCCCCGCCCCTCCTTGCCGCGTGGGCGAGCGAGCGGGATCCGGGTGGGATCCTCTGCCTCCTCTGCCTGATCCGGTCGGGGCAGGTGGATCTGGTCGAAGGAGGGTGCTCCTCAGCTCCCAGGGCGCTCCTCCAGCTCCCTTGGCTCGCGCCGGCCCAAACCCCTCTCTGGCCGGCCACCACTCGGTCGGCTGCGTTCGATCCGCTTCTGCTTCGAGCGTGTTCTGCTCGATCCCCTCTGTGTTGACTCAAAACAAAAAGAGCAACAACAGCAGAGTGACTTCCTCATGTCCTCTTCAGGCTATGTCGCGGTTCCTCGGTGCTCGGTGATCTTCGATGGCACCAACTATGCCGAGTTTGTGGGCTTCATGCGCATCCATATGCGTGGACTCCTTCTGTGGGGAGTTCTTTCTGGCGAGGTCCCCTGCCCGCCATGCCCTGTTGCGCCAGTGGTCCCAATCCCACCGGTGCCGCCAGCCCTTGCTGCTGATGCTTCTCAGGCTGACCGGGATGCCGCCAAGGCTCTAGATGATGCTGCAGTTGATGCTTATGATCAGCAGGTGTCAGCATATTCTGATGCTCTTTCTGTCTACCGGGATGCTCTGTCTGCTTACACTCAGTGGTGCAATGATGATGCTCGAGTTGCTGCCGTTCTCACTGCGAGTGTCCTCCCTCAGTTTGCTTCGGAGTTCATGGGCCTCAGCACTGTTGCAGCAATGTGGTCCTATCTTTGTCAGCGCTATCAGCCCTCTGGTGATGCCCTCTACCTTTCTGTGGTGCGTCAGGAGCATGCTCTTCAGCAGGGTGACTCGTCTGTGGATGAGTTCTACTCGCAGTGCTCTGCCATCTGGCGTCAGCTTGACTCACTGCGGACAGTTGTTTGTGGCACTTGCCGTTGCTATCAGACTACGCGGTCTGACTTGGAGTTTCAGAGGGTTCATGAGTTCTTATCTCGCCTCCGATCTGAGTTTGAGCCTCGTCGTGCTCACCTGCTTGCTCGTGGTCGTGTTCCTATCTCAGAGGTGCTTGCCGAGCTTCGTACCGAGGAGACCCGTCTTCGCTCTGCAGGGTTACTTGTGGTTCCTTCAGTGTTGGCCGCCCGAGCTCCTGTGTCCTCTGCTCGCCTCACCGCTCCACCACTTCTGCCTACTCCTTCAGGGGGGGTGACTCGCTCTCCATATGCTGAGAAGAGTACGTCGCGCCGTGACACCTTCTGTGGTTATTGCTCTCGGTCAGGTCACCCAGAGTCTGACTGTCGCCAGAAGAAGCGAGACTAGAGGTGCTCCTCTTCCAGTGGCACTCCAGCGTCATCCTCGACTCCGTCACTCACTGACCAGGACATTGTACGCCTCAAGCGTCTACTTGCCTCCTCCGGCTCCTCGTCGACTGGTTCAGCTGCTGCTGTGACTGCATCCACTTCTCCACCACCGCAGGCCTCTACACAGTCAGGTACATCTTCGTGGGTTCTGGATTCCGGAGCCTCCTTCCATATGTCTTCTGATTCTTCTGTGCTGTCTTCCCTCTGACCTCTCGATTCACCTGTTAATGTTCTTACCGTCGATGGCACACCTCTTCCTGTTGCTAGTCGTGGTCTTCTTTCCACTCCATCCTTTTCTGTTCCTAGTGTTTTACATGTTCCTCGCCTTACCATGAATCTTTTTTCCGCTGCCCAACTCACTGATTCTGGTTGTCGTGTCATTCTTGATACCGACTCTTACTCCATTCAGGATCGTCGCACCAAGGCTTTGGTTGGTGCTGGCCCCCGACGCCGTGAGTCAGAGGGTCTTTGGGAGGTTGATTGGCTTTGTGTTCCTTCCGCTGCCACCACTTCTGCCAACTCCCATGCTCTTGCTGCCTCTTCGTCTGCGTCCTTCCAGCAGTGGCATCATCGTCTTGGTCACCTCTGTGGCTCTCGTTTGTCTTCTTTAGTTCGTCGGGGCCTCTTGGGGTCTGTATCTAGAGATGTCTCCTTGCATTGTAATGGTTGCAGACTTGGCAAACAGACTCAGTTACCTTATCCTACTAGTGAGTCTGTATCTCAGCGTCCTTTTGACTTAGTTCATTCTGATGTCTGGAGTCCTGCTCCCTTTGATTCGAAAGGTGGTCATTGCTACTATGTTTTGTTTATTGATGATTTTTCTCGCTATACTTGGCTCTACTTCATGAAATCTCGTAGCGAGGTGCTCCCTATATACAAACGATTTGCTGCCATGGTTCACACCCAGTTCTCCACGCCCATTGGTACCTTTCGTGCTGACTCCGCTGGCAAGTATATCTCTCAGCTGTTGCGTGGTTTTCTCGCGGAACAGGGTACTCTCGCCCAGTTCTCATGTCCTGGTGCTCATGCTCAGAATGGCGTTGCCGAACGTAAGCATCGTCATTTGCTTGAGACGGCTCGTGCGCTAATGATTGCTGCTTCCCTTCCTCCCCATTTTTGGGCTGAGGCTGTTTCCGCATCCACCTATCTCATCAACATTCAGTCATCGACTGCTCTGCAGGGTGGTATTCCTCTGGAGTGTCTCTCTGGTCGCTCTCCTGACTACTCAGCTCTCCGTATGTTTGGGTGTGTGTGCTATGTTCTTCTTGCCCCCCGAGAACGCACCAAACTGACTACTCAGTCGATTGAGTGTTTTTCCTTGGCTACAGTGATGAGCACAAGGGCTATCGATGTTGGGATCCTGTGGGCCGTCGCTTGCGCATCTCGCGTGATGTGACTTTTGACGAGTCTCGTTCTTACTACCCACGTCCTTCTTCCTCGAGTTTCTCTGTGGACGACCTTTCTTTCCTTCTCCTTCCCGATACACCCTGCTATGTGCCTCATATGTCACCTCTTCCTCTGGCACCTCTCATTCCTTCTCATTCACCACCGACCCCATCTTCTCCATCCTCCTCCTCTACCTCTCCATCATCATCTCCAGTCCGTCGCCCTCTCTCACCGTTCCCTCTCCACTATACTCGTCGCCCTCATACTGAGGATGTCTCCCCTGATGAGACTTCCACCTCTGGTGCTCCTCCCCTCGCGTCTTCCCCGGTTCACAATCTCCGTGCTCGGCCTCGCCCCCCGCCTGATCGCTACTCCCCTGATCGGTACGGTCTCTCTACTATTGCTGAGCCCACTTCCTATCGGACTGCAATGACTCAGCCTGAATGGCAGCTTGTGATGGCCGAAGAGCTTGCTGCCCTTGAGCGCTCTGGCACATGGGATCTGGTCCCCCTCCCTTCCGGTGTTCGTCCCATCACCTGCAAGTGGGTCTACAAGATTAAGACTCGCTCTGATGGTTCTCTTGAGCACTACAAAGCTCGTCTTGTGGCCCGTGGTTTCCAGCAAGAGCAGGGACACGATTATGATGAGACATTCGCTCCTGTGGCCCACATGACCACTGTCCGCACTCTCCTTGTTGTGGCTTCTGTTCGTCAGTGGTCTATCTCTCAACTTGATGTCCAGAACGCCTTTCTCAATGGTGAGTTGCGTGAAGAGGTTTATATGCAGCCACCACCGGGGTACTATGCTCCTGATGGTCTGGTCTGTAGGCTTCGCCGCTCCCTCTATGGTCTTAAACAGGCCCCTCGTGCCTGGTTTGAGCGCTTCGCCTCTGTGCTTACTGCCGCTGGTTTCTTGCCCAGTGACCATGACCCAGCGTTGTTTGTCCACACGTCTCCTCGTGGTCGGACTCTTCTCCTTCTCTATGTTGATGACATGATCATTACTGGTGACGACTCTGAGTACATTGCCTTTGTTAAGGCTCGCCTTCGAGACCAGTTCCTCATGACTGATCTTGGTCCTCTTCGCTATTTTCTTGGGATTGAGATCTCCTCGACCTCTGATGGCTTCTACATCTCTCAAGAAAAATATATTCAGGATCTTCTTGCTCGCGCTGCTCTTGGTGATGAGCGCACAGTTGTGACTCCTATGGAGCTCAACGTTCAGCTTCGTGCCTCTGATGGTGACCCTCTTCCTAATCCCACTCGCTATCGTCACCTCGTTGGCAGCCTTGTCTATCTGGCTGTTACACGCCCTGACATCTCCTATCCTGTCCACATCCTGAGTCAGTTTGTTTCAGCCCCCACCTCTGTCCACTATAGTCACCTCCTCCGTGTTCTACGATATCTTCGTGGCACGATCTCTCAGCGCCTGTTTTTTCCTCGCTCCAGCTCTCTTGAGCTCCAGGCCTACTCTGATGCTACCTGGGCTAGTGATCCCTCTGATCGACGCTCGCTGTCTGCTTACTGTGTCTTTCTTGGTGGCTCTCTTATTGCCTGGAAGACAAATAAGCAGACTGTCGTTTCTCGCTCGAGTACAGAGGCTGAGTTGCGAGCCATGGCTATGTTGACGGCTGAGGTGATCTGGTTACGGTGGTTACTTGAGGATTTTGGTGTGTCTGCTACTACCTCAACTCCTCTACTGTCCGACAGCACCGGTGCTATCAATATTGCGCGTGACCCGGTGAAGCATGAGCTCACCAAGCACATCGGTGTGGATGCCCACTTTGTGCGTGCTGCTGTGCAGGATCAGACTCTCGCTCTTCACTATGTGCCCTCGGAGTTACAGTTGGCTGACTTCTTCACGAAGGCACAGACTCGAGCTCAGCATGGGTTTTTCCTCTCCAAACTCAGTGTTGTTGATCCACCATGAGTTTGAGGGGGGGTATTAGATGTGTATGTGTATAGTTCATTGTGTACATCCCCATTGTATAAGGGACTTTTCTGCACTTTACCACATCTGTATATGTATTGGCCATTGGCCCTCAGTAAAGCTTAGTTGCTCATTCCTAACAGACACAACGTAGATGCTCTGCAAAGACATTTGCCATGGAATAAGATATAGCCCAGGCAGGTAGCGGGAAAAAGGAGGATAATCGTAGCATAAGCTCCATGTTTAATATTTGCATTTATTCTAAGTTACCAGCTGCTGTGTCAATTAGCAGAGCTGAGACGATCCAAAGATAACTCTAGCATGACAGCATTTCTCTTCTCCTTTCAGAAGAATAAAACTTCATTCAACACCAAATCCCTTCTCTTGTAGTTCATGTGCAACCTCATTCCTCATTCGGAACCAGAGGTTTTGTGCCTCCTGGTCGAACTTTTTCGACTGCAGTTGCTTCTGCATGTTATCAGAGTCCACATTTGTATCCGCAAACCTTTGGGCCCGATCGTGGTACCTAGAGCACCCTCACTTTTTATGAACTCCTCAACTGCCTCTTCATCACCAGGGTAGGGAAACTCCCTGTGCTCATAAAGATGTGCCATCTCTTTTTCTTCCTGGAAAATATTGAAGATAGTTTTTAGAAAACTATAAACTGGAAGGGCATGAATCAATGGAAGAGTGAACATTAGCAAATAGACGTTATTTATCACGGTCTTGTAGAAGAGATATTCACCTTAAGTGATTGTTGTATATAATCATATTTGTCCAAGAGATAATTTTGGTGTCACATAAGATGTATAATCCAGTGCATCATAGAAGTTCCTTTTCATCATAACTTCATGTTTGAGTGTTGAAGGTGGCATATATAAGGAGAACTCGTCGAATGATAAACAATGACCAGAATATACTGTTTCAGTAAAACCTGAGGCATGTGCAAGATTTGAAGATACAATCAATGCTTGGTCAACCCCACAAAAAGCTGTATGAATCGCATCCCATCAAGAAAACGGCATGCTTCTTGTTAATTGCGTAGCCAAAATTGCTACTTAGTTGATGCAGTGATGGACGGATGTCATACAGCCGTCCTTTTTGGAAAAAGAAGTTATGGACACACAAGGAAGCTGTGGAATGGAGAGAACCTGGATTAACTTATGTCTTACTGTAAGACACAGTGTGGAACGCATTGAAATTATCTATTGGCAGTTCTGAACCATAGTTCCAAAAAATGAGCATTCAGGTAGATGAACTTCATTGTACTCTGATAGAATCTTGTACTAGTGAAACAAAAGGTGGCACCAATTCATTTCTGCCTAAACTAACAAGGGTAACCAGCCATAGTACCTACCTTGGGGCGTGGCTTGAGCGTCCGCCAACCAAGCGGCGACGTGTCATTCCAGAGCCATGCTGCGCCGAGAAGCGCGTAGGTGCAGAGCATGCCCTTGCCCATCTGCTTAAAGAAGTAGGCATCCCTCTTGTCGAACCCCATCCTCCTGATCCCCCAAAGCAACAAGAACAGAGACGACATCAACGGTTAATCCGTGCGGAGAGGGAGAGCCAGGTATGAGATGCTCGTGCCCGCTTACCTGAGGAGCGGACGGGCCTGAGGGAAGCTGCGCAGCATCGCGTCACCTGCGGGACATATGTAGGAGGAAAGTGAAGACAAGAGGGTTTTAGTCACTGCGGCATTTCGTCGAACAGGTAGGCGTATGTCTGCCGGTGAAGCGATTTGAATCACTGTAATTAACAGAACTAATGTCGTTTTACTCATAGACTGAGACAGTAGTACTACTAGAATAGAAGAGGAAATAAGTTAGGAAGGATAATTCACCTAGCATACGGTATTGGAGATGGAAATGCTAGGGTTAGAGGGAGAGCAAAGGAGAGAGAAGCAGCTCACAAGGGCCCGCGAGTCCGTGACCAGGATGCGATCGGGAGGGCTGCCTCACGGGCCCGCAAGATTGGGTGGTCTTGTGTAACGTGAGGCTTACCTTCGCGTCTTCTTTTTGGGATTCCCTGTTTAGAGCATCTCCACTCCACAACTCCGCTTCCGAAGTTGATGAAGTTATAGTTGAAAATTATGGAGCAGCTATTTTCTGACTCCGCAGCTTCTAGAATTTTGTGGAGTTGGTGGAATTCCGAACAGGTCCTTATAGTTGTACAGTAAATATACTAAAGTAACAAAACTTATATACAAGTGCATAGACCATCTAGTGATGACTAAGGTGGTGTTTGGTTCTCTAGTGCTAGTACTTTTTCTAGTTCCTGAGACTTTTTGGAAAAGACTCTCAAGGAGGTGCTTCTAAAGACTTTTAGCAAAAAGTCTTAAAAAAGTCCCACCATGTTTGGTTTGCTAGGGACTTTTTCTAGTCCCAACACAAAAAAGTCCCTAGAACCAAACACCCCCTAAATATTGAAGCGAGTCGAAGATATGCCGCTGTCATCACCCCTTCCTCGCCATAGCCGGACAAAACCTGTTGTGAAGTCGTCGTGCTACACCATCCGTCTAATGAAGAAAAGCATGGATCAAAAGGATCAAACATGTAGACACATGACTGAAGACTGGATCCAAACAGATCCATGGAAGATCAGCACCAATCGAATTTCACGAGATCCGACAAACACACACCGCCACACGCCCTCTGACGATGCTAGACGCACCATCGAGACGGGGATTGGACGTTGGAGATATTGGGACATTCTCACCGCCACACAACCCTTATTGAGACGCTGAACCAACAAGACCGGGAGTTGTGTCCCTCCCGCACGGCGATGGGTTGGAGGTCCTTCGCATCTCCATGACTCAAAGGACATCGGAAGTGGGGTAGACCGGCGACAACGTCAACGGGAGGAGGGAAAACCCTAGTCTCCTTGGAGTTACTTCTTCGGGAGAATTACATGTGTGTCTAAAGTCCAGCACTGACCTTGGGTCGGTGCCGGCAACAACGGCGCCATGGCCATGGTGTCGTTCCCCTTCTTGAAGGTGTTGCCGTGGAGCTCCATTACACGACTCTCCGGGAGAAATCCCTAGCTTCGGATGGTCGAAGCGGGCGATGACGACGGCTACATCGTTTCCTTCTTTCAAGCATCGCGTGGAAGTCGGCATGTTGCAGTTTGCACGGATCTCTTCGTCATCGGGGATAGTGGACGTCGGGGCGGTGGCTTCGGGTGGTTTCTGATTGTGCGTCGAGATGGCAATCTCGGGAACAATGTGAGTGGCAGCTCTATGAGGTGGGGCTCTATCTCCACATTGGTTGGGTGGCATCCTTGTCCCGCTTGGGCGGTAGGGGTGTCGGCTCGGCCGATATGCCCAAAAAAGGCGGTCTGACTTTACGTCGAGGCGGCGGCCCCGGATGTGGTGCGACGGCCGTGGTCGGCGAGCGGTTGCCCTGAGCAGCGTGGGCTGCGGGCAACTGGGTTGTGTGGCGTTGCTGCTCAAGGGGAGCAGTGGTATGCCGGGCGGTGGCCTCGGAAGGCAGTTTCAGCGGTGCCGATTGATTGCGCTGGGCGCGACGGAGTGGTGGATGTCGGGGCGGCGGCTCCGAGAGAATCACTGTGGTGACCAGACTTTTGAGGTAACGATGATGGTGGGAGCGATGTCGGTGACGCGGCAATGGTTGCGATAGTTGGCTCTTCTCCGGCGTGTCCACGGTTTTGCCTCAGTTTGCTTGCTGTTGTGGAGTAAAAGCTACAGTGGCGGAGCCCTGTGGTGTACGATGACTGGCTACAGGTGGCCTATTCGACGATCTTCTATGGCACCGACCGTGCCTGGTTTTATTCTTCCGAGTTCTCCGTCAGAGTCGGAGTTGCGTTGTCTGGCCGCAGGTCGACTTGTGGTCGATAAGGGTGGGCTTTGCCCTGTGTGTTTCAGTCTATGGGAGTGGACTTGGCCTTTGTTGTTCCGGTTTTCACCCAGTTTTCCATAATTAACTGGACAATTCTCTTCTGCTTAATTAATAAATTAGGCAACCTTCGCCTCCATTTTTAAAAAATGCAGCTTCTTAACTTGTGTGTGTCCAAATGTTAAATGCCTCATCCAATGTGTGCTTAAATAATGCGCTAAGTGATGGGTGGAAGTTGGTGTCACAACAACATCCCCAACCTCTTCGCCAAACTCCAGGCCTTACCACCGCGGTTCGCCATATTAGGTGGCTGACCGTTGGGGTGCTTGCCTGAATGCTGTGAACAGTTCGAAATAAGCTTGTGATTCAGCATATTCTTCTGCAGCGTGCTACTGACGTTGTGTTCAAATGGTGTGGTTCCCGGGACCCGCCATCAACTCCATCATTGCTCATCTTCGCGCGATGGCTCTTCGACTGGCACCGCCGCTCCCCCCTCCACCACCAGAGCTAGACTAGATCTTCTCCGCCCGCGCCACCGCTTGTGCTATGTTTTTTATTTTTTTGGGCTTGTTGAGTTCTGTCCTCAGCAGAACCTTCTTACTATGTTTGTGCTACTTTGCGTGCGGCGTTTGTATGTATTTGTGTGTTGGGTATCGTGTTGAACCTTGTACTCGATGGTTTGTTATATATAAAGCGAAGCGAAAATCTTTTTCGGTAATAATGTGCTAAGTGCATGAAAGGGCTTAACAACTAATAAACTCATAAACGTATAGATTCAGAGCTTTTGTTGCTAAGCTTGTAGAATCTAAATTGTGTTCTTGCCTAGGTACGTGTGTCTAGCATCGCTTCTTCTCAGTCATCAAACTCTTTTCTCTCCTCTTAGGACCAGTTTTTTGGCCGATTCTTGTAGAATCAAACTTCTTCCCAGCTTCTCTCAGAATCTTCAATCCATATTCATTTGGTAGTCCTAGCAAACTAGACCCTAACTGCAATTTAGTCGATACGGAACTATAATTAATTCATCATGTCATATTATTTTTTAATTAAAGAAACGCCACTCGTGAAACTATGGATCCCAATTCATTCATTCCTATTGCTTTCAACCTCGATCAACGTACTTTGAGTTATTTTTACAATTTGAATTTATTTCTCTTGTTGCAATCAATACTTCTAAACATAAGTTGCATTAATTCTTGTAACTAGCAAAGCTAATAAAATTAACAACCTTCGCTTGAGGCCAAGGCAAATCCTGTATTTTTGGGTGCAAGGACTGATTATTAGTAGCAATTCAAAGCTCATGTGTGTTCGATAAACCTTAAGATCATTCACTTGGAAAAAATTGTTGCTTACTACAAACCTCGCACTTGAGGCCCAACACCTTCCTAAATTAGAGGAAGCACATGTCAAGGCGCTAATCAATGCCTTGGTGCCCGGATGAAAGCCGCATGGAATCAACCGCTCTCTCCAAGCATGCTATAACGCATGGTAAACACCGCACAACAACAGAACTGGTCGACTTCTTATACACCAACATTGAATCATAGTTATAATCCCTTAGCACAAAGCCAAAACGTCCCTGAAAAACCTAATGGCCTGTAAGGCAGTCTGGCCGTACGCATGAAGGCACCTTGCCAAGCAACCCTCCAAAAAAAATTCTCTTCGGTGAGGGTAAGACACCATCTCGAGGCAACTCGATTTTTATTTCAGCCAGCACAACCCCGTAGTCTGTAACCTCACATACATAGAAAAACACCGTCAAAGCAAACCACATCTTCATGCTCTCCAAAACAGGGATTATTGAAAAGACAACAAAACCGATCTTGTTCACATGAAGTCCACCTAATCGAATAGCAATAGTGGCCAATCGAGCCCGTCGGGAGCCACAAAGCAAACAAACCTTCTCAAGCATTAGAGATTAGAACACAACCATTTCATCAGACAGACTGCACATATAGGACTGATGAGATAGCTCACGTGGAAAAGCAGGGATCCAAGAACATCCATAATCAAACTTTAGGAAGAAGCCCACTAGATCTACAGTCGCAAGGGCAAAGAGAATGTACGGTCAGTGAGAAGAAGAAATCACACACATTGAGCAAGGAAATGAAAGCCGAACCTCAGCTAGACTAAGCAATGAACACCATGTTGGCCAGTGAAGAAAATAGAAGGCAGTCGTGCACGAGAACCGACGAGAAGCTTACAGAACCCCTTCCATCCGTGAGGAGTGAAGTGGAGGGAACCTAGCGTGCTTTGTTAGATGTGAAATGGTGGGCGTGAAGAAAGCGCCGCAGGAGGAAGAAAAGGATATGGCGAAGGAGGCAAGGCAAAGTAGTTGACACCACATAAGCAAGTGAAATGATAAAGTTGACCACACGCAGTCACATGCGTGGACGCGGACCAAGTACCAGGGAAAGCAGCGCCAATAGGCCCTCCTCGCATGTAAGCAGGACGAAGCCAAAAAGAACACAGGAAGGATGTTGAACGATACAATGAGGGCGCCATCGACACAGAAAGATAAAACATGAAGGACCACCCCGCCTGACACAACCCTTATCGACGTACAACAAGAGAGCCTAGGGCTTCATGCCACAATCACTCCCTGCTGCTGCAACCAACCAAAAATAAAGCCCAGACAGACATCCGACACACGTCACTAGAAGGATAGTACTAAACACCCGCAGAGCAAGGCGACACCAAACGACCAAGAAAGCCACATGCTTTTACCCAACCAGACAAATGGTAAACACCCCGACCAATGGGTTAACCCATCCAAGCCATCAGCCCAACAAACTAGCATGTACACCAAAACGCTAACCCGATGCAAACATGCACCTAGGTAGACCGAAAACGAGTATCCAAACACTAGCGTGGGCAATCACGAGGGACGTTACATGAACCATCCCACGGCCACCCACCATGCACGGGGAAAACAAGATCAAAAAACCAATCGAGCGATCATAGCACATGTTTTCACCAATCCACCACCTAAACGTTAACCCGTTCAAGACGTCGACCCAACACACTGGCAGGTGGACCCAAACCATAGCCGGCCCCAACAAGCAGCCCGGTAGGTGCGGAATGACTGAATGAGCATTGGAGCTCTAGCGCGAGCAACGAGAGTGAAGTTACTTGTCCCAACCCATGTGAACCCACCCAGTATGGAGCAACAGTCTGTTCCAGCAATGGGGGCCTTGCACGAAAGCAAACCTATGATTAAGTAGCAGTTGCTTTCGCTGATGGGCCCAGTGAGGGAGGCATTGTCCCTCAGTGATGCGACAAAGAGGAATGTTACCCATCCAAGCTCACGCTCGCCCACCCCATACAAACCAAGAGCATAAGCCATGCTTTTACCGACTAAGTTAAACGACACCACACCCTTTCGTACACCCAACACACCGTCGTGCAGGGACCGGCTCAGAACTGGCAGCCTTGCCAACACCCAATCTTCGGGTGGGTGCAACAGTGCCGAGCAAGCGCCGCCTGATCATAAAATGGCCAACGGACTTGAGCAAACAAGTTGCGCCGCCCAATCATGAAACATCTAGCAGACTCGACCGACCGGGCAGCCCTCAGAGAGTCCATCAGTCGGGTGGACCGATTAGACACCACCAAACATACATCCTACAACCACAACCACAACATCGGGCAACACCAGCAGCACCAAACAGCCAAGCAAGCACAAAGAGGGCAGGGCAGGCAGCCAGAGAAACACCGTACAATCACCGGCACCCAACCCACACAAACAAGCGCACGAGACAACACCCGACGGATCGACGTAAAAACGCCAGACGCGTGGGGCCCGCGCGTGTCCGCGACCCACATACCATGGAACCCTAGCGCCGGCTTCACGGTGAGGCACGAGATTACACGATATGACGGCATGTGGGCATCGGGCGCGTCGTGGATGGATCGGAGGGCACAGATGACCCCAGGAGGTGGGTACTCCAACATTCTTTTGAAGGAGTAATGAACTCAAATCAATTGCTCCAGTTGAGATTGCTTTCAACAATGGCTAGCTAAACTGTTGTAATTTTCCTTTCTTTTATTGTTGTTCTTCCTTTCAACCCAAGCTATAAGTTAATATTGTGTTCTAATTAATAGAAGTAAAAAACCATTATTTTGTCTAAACAAATGAATTTGCTCCTCCCTACGATCTTCACTATCTCTAGATGACTTCAACCTAATTCGTTTCGCTTGTGGAGAAAATGACCTCCACCAGATAGATGCTAACCTTTACCCAAAAAGGCTTTCGCCCCGCTTTATAAATAAAGCAACCACCTAACACAAAGTCAACATGATACCAATCGAACAACACACACACACACAACGCCACCGCAGGCAAGGTCCAACACACATGCACACAAACACTACAAGGGTTCAGCTGCGGGCACAGCCCAACAAGCCCAATACATAGGCAAGGCACGCACAACACATAAACGGACATGATCAACAAACTGGCCTGAGCTCCCTCTCCTAGATCGACGTTTTACTTGTCCAATAAACGAAAACAAGTACATGGTAATTTAGTTCACCGTGAGCTGTTGCATGTAAATGGTAGAGCGGCTGCTGTTTATGTGAAAAAAGAACTTTGCAAAGGTACCAGTGGAACAAAATTAGCAAGCTTGTAGAACAAAGAAACTATGACATTCAAAGTAAAAGGACGCCAAGTGAAGCCCACACATGCATGATACTCTTTCCCCTCCTCACTACATGAGAAAATGGGCCGAAAAGTTGGCTATTACAAAACGAAGTTAATAATATACTCCCTCCGTTCTTAAATATTTATCTTTCTAAAGATTTCAACAAATGACTACATACGGAGCAAAATGAGTGTATCTACACTCTAAAATATGTCTACATACATCCGTATGTTGTAGTCTGTAAAAGACAAATATTTATGAACGGAGGGAGTAGCATAGCATACATACATACATACATTCTTTGATTTACAACAAAAAAAGAAACAATTACATAGTATATTGATCATTACTACTTTTTGAAATAAACTGGTCAATATGTGACACCTTCTTCATAATCTTGGATTGCATGCCATCGACAGAGAAGAGAAGAGCACATCTCCAGGTCTCAACTGAAAAGAGCAGGCCAAACCATAGCCAAAATCCAAAAACAACCCCAGCAGTCACACAGTAGTACAGCCACTGGTCCTCCCCTTCACCAGTTTTCTCATCCGAAGCAGGCGAAGTAGTTGGACAATCGGCTAGAGGAAATCCGCAAAGGCCGGAATTGTTCCGGTAAAACGAAGGTTCAGTCAACGTCTGCATCTGGCTCCCACCAGGTATCCTGCCTGACAAATGATTGTTGGAGATGTTGAATATGCTGAGCGTTGACAAGAACGAGATGCTCTGTGGAATGTGTCCTGAAAGCTCATTACATGATAGATCAAGAAACTCGAGATTCTTCAAACTACCGACATCTCCAGGGATGCCGCATGACAGATGATTTCTTGACAGGTTCAGAAATCGGAGGCCGTAAAGGTTGGTTAGCTCGTCAGGGATGCACTGAGACAAGAGGTTGCCTGACAGATCGATGCCGGTCAATAACCGGATCGTTCTTTGGAAGATGAGCTCCTGGCCCTTCCAGATTATATCGATTCTATCCTGATAAGTCGACCCATCCAGCGATGATGCCGTACTCGACACAATTTCTGGGTTCCTCATGGAGGTCAAGTTGCCGAATGCTACCGGAATTTTTCCTGTGAGTCTGTTGTTGGCGAGGTCGAGCAGCTGGAGTTTAGAGAGCCGCGACAACTCCACAGGGATTACCCCTGTGAAATTGTTTGATCTAAGGCTAAGGATTCTCAACGACGGAACCTGGGTCCCGATCCATGGAGGGATGGCACCGAAGAAGTTATTACTCCCGATGTCGAGGGTGGCCAGCGAGTCGCAACCTTTCAAGACCCGCGGGAAGGTGCCGGTGAAGCCATTGCCGGCGAGATGGAGCGACTCGAGGGAGCAGTTGTGACTTGCCTTGGCAGCGGGGATTTGGCCCGAGAAGGAGTTGTCGGAGAGGTCCATGAACTGCAGCGCCTGCAGGTTCCACCAGCAGTCGGGGAGCTCGCCCGTGAGCTGGTTGTTGGACAGGTCGAGGATCTGGAGGGAGAGGAGCCTGCAGAAGGCCGCGCCGGCGCCGGAGCTGTTGGAGGAGTTGCGGCTCCGCACGCTGAAGCTCTCGGGCACGGTGCCGCCGGAGAAGGTCTCGTGGGTTCCGCCGGCGTCGAGGTACATGCCCGTCGCCCGTTGGGCAGAGGATAGCAGTACTAGGAGGCAGAGGGGGAGGCACAGCAGAGGTGTTGTTGAAGCTTGGGCGTGTCCTCCTGCCATGGTGGAATTCGAGTGGAGCGAGTTGTTTGGTTTGCACGACGCCCACTTGTATGTGGCGGCGGTGGCAGGACCGGGCCGACCGGCAGCGAAACGTCGACGACAGCGACTGAGCGACGCCGACTCTGTGGAATTCTGGAGCGCGGCATGCGTTTTCCACACGGCATACCAGTTGACTGACTCACCAACGGCGGGAAGAGTAAGACTCGGGATAGTTAGTGCACGTGGGGACGACGAGATTCTGATGCTTGCTTTTTCTTTCTTTCTCTTTTTTGACGGGAGACGCTGCCATGCACGCGCTCGTCGTTGATACCAGTGGACTGTATCCGCGTTGTGGGCCTGCCCAATAATTCTTCCCATTGCCTGTTCTCCGAGTTTCGTCGTTGAGCGTTATCAATTGTTGCCGAGGACAAGACCAATGGTGGGACGCAGCTGCAGCCATTTTTGCTGAGTGCATAGATTCGGCTATTTTTATAGAAAAGGTCATTTCTACTCATTATTTTCGTGAAGTGAATTCAGTTGCTTACGAGGTAGCAAAGTTTAGTTTTTGTACTAAACTTGATAACAGTTGAACTAACGGACCTCCTGAGCTCTTAGTTGGCCAATTGGTAAACGATGTAACTATTATTTGAGGTTAATAAAGCTA
>NC_057794.1:259466648-259468116 GCF_018294505.1 Triticum aestivum
TCTCTTTTTCAATAGAAATATGCGGAGCCAACTTATTTCACTGAAAACCTATTTAACCTAAATATGAAACTGAAATGTCAACTTGTGCACCTGATTATTTAAAATGTGTAATAATTTATTTTAAAAGAGTGAAATGTGTTATTTCAAAAATGCGCAATTGAAACATATGTGACTTTTATGAAACAAACCAATGAAAAATGAAATGTAGGTTCTCAAAGTGTAAAATAATATGAAACGGCTTGTGTTTGCTCGTTCCCCGTCTCGTCCCCCGAGTCACCCCTCCCGCGGCGACACGGGGGAAACCCTAGCCGCCGCCACCAGCGGCCCCCTCCGCGACCCTGCCCTCGCGTCGCAGCCGCCGGAGGGCTCGCCAGCGAAGCCGTGCTGAGCCCGGGGACGGTGGCGGTGGGGCGGATCCGTCCTCCCGCGGCGCTGGTGCTGCGCCCCCTCCCATCCCTGAGATCTGGCCGCGCGTCTCGGGGTGTCCATTCTGGCTGCTGCTTTCCCCTTGTCGTCCGGCGTCGTTGTAACATGGTGGTCTTCCCCTGTCATCTGGCTTGGGCCCTGCTGCCGCTTCCCTGCAATTCCCTGACGGCGCGACCCAGCTCCTCTGCTGCGAGTGTTGCCACCGGCCGGGGTGCAGGCGCTGCCATTTCGGGCGGGTCGGCGTGTCCGGCTATGGCCCTCCTACTGCTCCCCTGCTATCCCCTGGCGGCGCAGCCCAGCTCCTCTGCTGCATTGCTGCTGCTGGCCGCGGGTGCAGGCACAACCTTTTCGGGCGGGCTCGCGCCTTGCTGGCTGGGGCTCTGCGTGCCTGCCTCATGTAGGTGGGTCGATTTGTCCCCGGCGGCATCTGCCTCTGAGCTATGGTGTTGGCTCATGTGGTCGATCCCGGCAGCAACTGTGTACCGGCCTGGTGGCGTGGTGGGCGCATGTGACCACGCAGGGCCTTCTACCGCCGCTGCTTCAGCCCGGTGTTCCTGGACCTGCGTCTTCGAGTGTCCATGGTTCTACCGGCGTCCTCTACCGGTGTGGTTTTGTTGGGAAACGTAGCATGCAATTTCAAAAAAATCATACGCTCACGCAAGATCTATCTAGGAGATGCATAGCAACAAGAGGGGGAGAGTGTCTCTACGTACCCTCGTAAAACGAAAGCAGAAGCGTTTGACAACGCGATTGATCTAGTCGAACTTCTTCTCGTTCCGACCGATCAAGCACCGAACGTACGACACCTCCAACTTCTGCATACGTTCAGCTCGATGACGTCCCTCGAACTCTTGATCCAGCAAAGTGTCAAGGGAGAGTTTCGTCAGCACGACGGCGTGGTGACGGTGATGGTGAAGTGATCCGCGCAAGGCTTCGCCTAAGCACTATGAAGATATGACCGGAGGTGTAATCTATGGAGGGAGGCGCCGCACACGGCTAATAGATGTTGTTGTGTGTTCTAGGCGCCTTCCCTCGTATATAT